>NC_056739.1:59032204-59332204 GCF_019279795.1 Protopterus annectens | reverse complement strand
TACCTACATGAAGAAAATGTCCCATTTAAAAAAAATGGAAATGTGTAGAATATTCAAGCCTAATTCTGGCCACACATGTTCAGACAGGAAGGCACACACTTGTCGAGATCAGGGAAGTAGATTTTTGCAGCAGATATTTTTCAATATTTGACAAACACTAGGCAGAATTTTTGCCAAGTTGAAAATTTAACAGTCAACAGATGGTAACATTTGATGTATCTATGTGGTTGTTAATGTTTTGGAAAATTTGCTATGTTCCCACAAGATTGGTGTTGTCATTTTTTGTGAAACATTGTTAAAGAACAATGACTGCAAACCAGTTATGTCAGGGTATAAATGTTTTTACTCTAACAGATATTACACTAAATACTGTTATAACAGTAAATACAGGCCTCCGTCCACACCTTCAATATACTATCAAAAAACAATACCGCTATCACACCAGTCAGTCACACCAAATTGCTTGGTACAGAAATATATATAAGTCCAGTCTGTTCCTGATAAATTTAAGGCCCAGCCACCATACTTAGACTGTAACCTGACATTCAACATCTATATTGCTCACACCATAAAAAAGTTCACAATAAACTAGAGCCCTATACAGGAACAAGTCCTTTTTGACAAAAACAGCTAAAGAAACCATCGCTAGGACACACCTACTCTCTACTCTCACATATGCCTCCCTTATTCTAACTAATTTAAGGAAAACAACATTAAATTGGAAGCATGCTACAACAAAATTGCCAGGTTTGCCACCAATTTACCCTTTAAATCTCATCATTGTATAGCCCTAAAACAATTACAATGGCTTGAATTTCCCTGTCTTCTACTGTACAACCGAGCAACCCAAACCCACAAAATACTACACAACCCTGATAAATCCCCAGCCCTACATAGTAAACTGAAACCATATACTAGTAATAGAATTCTACACTCCAACAACAAAGATCTACTAGAAGTCCAAAAAGTCTCCAACTCTCCAGGAGAATCCTTATACTCCACCTATATCGCAGAAGCATGTAAATCCCTACCCACTAGCCTTACAAGTAAAACCTCCATAACTCAGTTTAAAAATTTACTTAAAACCCACCTCACTAGTAAATGGCTATGCCCATGCTCCACAACAAGAGAACAAGTGACATAAATGACCCAAAGACATATAATAATCCAGTAGTCCCTTCAGTAATGTTAACTGACAAAGTGTATAGTACTATTATCTGTAATTCTTTTACAGGACTGATTTTACGTTTCAAGCCTTTTAAGAAGCATTGTATACCCTCATTTGTATCTTATATATACAATCACATAAGTGCATGTTTTATCTTGTTCAACAACTGTATACACGTCTTAACATATTCAATGATAATATCTGTTATAATGCTGTAAGGCTATTTCAACAAATGCATACATGTTGTAACATATTATATGTGAATATCTGTTATAATGATGCTCTAAGGCTATTTCAACAAATGTATACATGTCTTAATGTATTCTATGTTAATGTCTGTTCTAATGCTGCTCTAAGGCTATTTCAATGAATGTATACATGTCTTAATGTATTCTATGTTAATATTTGTTATAATGCTGCTCTAAGGCTATTTCAACAAATGTATACATGTCTTAGTGTATTCTATGCTAATGTCTGTTCTTATGTTGTTCTAAGACTATATATAAAAGTGGAGCTTTTCTCCCCGGGCCTACGTTGAAAAAGGACTGCTAGTCCAGTCTGACTTTCCTGGTTATCAAATGTAAAATAAATTAAAATAAAATAAATAAATAAATACAATATTCTAACACAAAATTGGGCGGAGGTGTTATGGTAGTGATTAAAGATAGTTATGAGACCTGTGATTACTACATGTTAAATAACAACAGTAGTATAGATTGTGTAACTCAACCAAACACAGCTTCAGGGAAAAATGCCTGCCAACCATTCTTTCTGGTGAGGTGCTTTTCCAGATAACCTGGTGCCATTATGCTGCCCCAACAAGGTGCTTTTGATTCTGAAGAGAAGTTGTTTGGCAACAAAAAAAACGTTTATTTTTTTTTGAATTATATGCTGCTAATAAAGAAGGTTCTACATCCCAGCGTATTCCATCATTTGGTCCTTGGATATCTATTGGCTTTATCCCTGAAGCTGTGTTTGGTTGATTTTCGTATTTTTCAGCTTCCCTCTTCATTTTGATAGATTGTGTAACTGTGACAATAATGACACCCCTTGAACATTTACCAACTGTTTTAGTGTTTAGACCTCCAAAGTTAAGTCCTGTTGAACTAGAGGAATTCATACATTTCTTGTATCAAACACAGGATGGAAGAAGTATGGTGACCGGGCCTTACATTTATCAGGAGCAGACTGGAATAATATAAATTCAACAACATTAGTAACAAAATTGTTCACAGTTTACATTCAGGAACAATTCCTACAGATTGAATAAAAAGCTTCAAGGGAATGGACATACATTGTTTGTGTTCCTAAAAAAAAAAATACTATTTCATGACACATTTTAGCACCTTTGATGTACAGTGATCACATGATTATAAAAGTTCACTTATTGCTAGATGATTCTGCCAAAATGAAATCTAAAGTGCACAGAAAATTAATAACAGATTATATGGAAGCAAGACAGTCACTATGTACAACTAATTGGATGATGTGTTCAGTGAAAAAAATAAAAAAACTGTAGAAGGAATATGACTATTTTTGAAAGAAAAATTGTTTGAATGCAAAAAAAAAAAAAAACGTTTAAGATCATTATCAAAGGACATTGAGAATAATAACAAACCATTTCATAGATACATCAGATGTGGAAGGAGTAAAGACATGCAAATTGATAAACTGTGTGTAGATTCTAAAATGGATTCTCAGACACAGCAGGTTATATATGTTTATAAAATCTTAAGCAAAGCAGCCTGGCTCCACAAAGGGAGTGATAAATTGTCCTATTGACATCCAGGTAACCTCAGATACTGAAGCCAAATTAGATAATATTGAAAAAGACCTAGAAAACTGGATCCAAACAAAGAACATGGAGGAGATGGACTTAGTAATAATGACCTGAGAACACGTCAGCAAGAACTTACAGTACCAGTATATCTATTATTTACTAGGTCATATAAATATGGGAGAGAAAACAAAGGATTAGTCCAGATAAAATCACTTTAGCTAGCAGAACTATGAAACTCTCTCTCTCTCTCTCTCTCTCTCTCTCTCTTCTCCCTCTCTCTCCGATACTCTCCCTGTGGAAGGAATAAAGACACTTTGTTGAAGTTTCCAGAAGTTTATTCAGTTAAGAAGGTAGATGGATGAGTGCTCTTGTTCTAGATTTAAAAAACATTTTACATTTCTTCTGATGACTGCAAACATAAATATGGTATGAGGAACACTGTACATTTCTTTTAGAAATGTACTATAAATGTAAGTGTTCAAGCAGATTCAATGTTGCAGGCTGGGTATCACACTTCTATTCCCTTCTTTCCTCTGGACACCTCTCTTCACTTTGTACCCTGGGTTGAGGTGTCGCCTTGTCTATTTATCTGCACCTTCCATCTCACTTCCCCCTCCAGACCCCCCATATCTTTTTTTTACTTGAACGTACTCCCTGGAGAGGGACATTAGGGACCTGTGGGTGGCATGGACACAGAGCAAAGAGAACTGTTACCATCTGTTCTTGTCCAGCTTTGGTGTTTGTGTCTTCTAACCTGGCTTTAGCCAGGACAAGAAATATGTGATGATGGTGTCTGCTGATGCATATAATATAATACTGATGTCCTTGTGTATGATGAGAGGATGTCATCTGAAGTCCTAGATGGGGAGGTACAGCACTGGAAATTGGGCTGGTCAGCTGAGCTACCTGCAGGTAGGAATTCCAAAGGTGAGGAGCACAAGAATGAAACTATTCAAACTTCTACATTTATGGCAGGTTCCTAAGACAAAGACACTTTTCATTTACTGGTGACGATGTTATAAGTGTTATACATTAAAAGGTAAAATATAACGTCATTCTTTAATGTTTGATTTGCCTGTTATTCTTACTTATGACTCTCATTTTTGTTTATCTTTTTATTCTTCTCTTTCTTGTTTGTTTTCCAGTTGTATGTGCATCTTAGATCTTCCTTTTGTAACCACATTTTGACCATCAACCTACTTCACTAGAACAAGGTCTGTGGTACAGTGGGATGAATCCTTGTATAACAAAGGCAACGTTTCTTCAGTAGTTCATTAGGCTTTGCTGCCTGTAGAAAATATCTTGGGAGGATGGACATGAATCATACAGCTGCCTCCCTCTTCCTTGCAGGGGGTGGGGGGGTAGCTCTGATGCACTATATGTGTGACACCCAGTGGGAGCACTAGGCATTCAAACCTGCCAGTCCACACGGTCAATAGTAGATTTGCAGTATGTAGCCAAGAGGGATTTTGGTATGTGGAGGCACATCTCCCCTCAGTAGACAGTGACTACAGAGCTTAGAGGAGCTGCTGAGGAGGGAGGGAGGGAGGGAGGTGGTCCCAGAGGTAGAGAGTAGACTGTCTGCCAAGATCATCAGGCTGGCCCCACTCCCTACTCCCTGACTCTCACCAGGACTGGCAGGATAATCGGCATTTCTGTACAGGAACAAACATGCCTAAAGGGCTATCACCTAGCCTGGGAATGCCTGTATCCCATTTAACCAGGAATTAAAAGGCCACTTAGGTGTAGTTAACTAGCAATATTCTATGGTGAAGCAAAAAATAAAAAAATCTACATCACTAGATTGGTTGTGATTCATCTGTTTGACTGTATGGGCTTGGCTCTGTTCTGTCTTAAATATGCCTGTCAGTATATCACAGTCCTTCTAAATTCTTCTCTGCACATTGTTCACCTGCTTCTTCATCATTTTGCATATTCATTTTCTGTTTTCATTCTTTTGCCTGAACATTTCACCCTACTTTATTAATACTTTTGTTTTCTGTCTTTTTTCCTCAGTAGTGCATTCTCATTTCTTTAGTCTTGGCTGTTGGTTCACCTTCTTTTCTCTCTCTTCCCTTGGTTCTGTCAAAGTAATAATTCCGCCATCTGGATGTTCATCAGTTGTACTTCCTGTATCTCACTTCCTGTAGATTTTTGATTTGCTCTACCATTCTAACTTTGGTTCTTTTTTTTTCTTTTTGTTAACTGGGGATACAAAAGGGTGAGCTCAACAGCTCACATACTTCTCTGCTTCTTTATTCAATAACATCAAATATTTTTCTCATATACATTCACACACACAAATATATATATATATATATATAAAGAGAGAGAGAGATGCACAGACATACGTATATGCACACACACAGAGTTTTATATATATATATATATATATATATATATATATATATGGATCTACTTTTCTTCATTGAAATTTCATTACTTCGAAAAAGAAAAGTAGATGCCCACTTCATAGGTAGGTACTAGGCTATTGGCCCAAGGGCCTACGTAAGCCTAGCCAACAAGCTTCCCTGGCTTACACCACCCAAGAAAGTTATTTTCCTGTGCCACTGTCGAGCAGAGACACAAAAGTGATCTCTGGGGTGTATTTCCTATTTCCCATCCACTCATAAAGATTTTTCTTGAAGAGTGCTAATGAAGAACTTTGCTTTTCATAGATGGGTAGCCTATTCCAGAATATGGAAAGTCTCTGGGACAGGAATCTATCCCTCCAGCATGTCTTGTTTATTGTGGTGACAAGGTTTAGGTCCCTGTAGCTTGGAGGCATTTGGATTTCTTTAGGTGTAGCATGTCCAACAGCTCTGGGTTTGACATAGCTTTATATGTTAGGCAGAGATCACCTCAGAGTAGGCGATATGCTATAGAGTAAAGCTGGAGTTTTTTGAGATGGTCAGTGTAGGGCATTTGTTTGAGGCCAGTAATCCTCTTTGTGAGGTACTTCTATGGCTTTTCCAGCTGCTGCAGATGTCTTGTGAGGTACATTCCAAAAGGGGCGTTGTACTCTATAATGGGTCTAATTAGTGTTGAGTAGAGGGGAGCAATGACCTCTTTTTTTCCTGGATGAGAACCCTTTCATGATGAGGTGTGCCATGTAGAAGGACTTCCTGACTACTGTGGCGATGTGACTATCAAAGGAGAGACTACTGTCCACCTGCGTTCCAAGGTCTCTTATCACGCATTTGGTGTTAAGTAGATTGCTGCTGCCTATGTGCTAGTTCATGGGTACAGAGGTTTTACCAAAGGGGATGACACTGCACTTTTTGGCATTGAGCTTGAGGCCATGGCTCTGACACCAAGCATCTGTCACAGTGAGGCCCTTCTGTAGGATGTCCACATAATTTTGGGACTTGACTATGGCTCCTAGTTTGCAGTCATCTGTGAACTTCATTAGTCAGAGGCCTTCTGTGTTAGCCTGTACGTCAGAGAAGTAGATACCAAACAGGAGAGGTCCCAGGATGGAATCAGTGGTACTCCACTTGTCACTGCTTTGAGGTCAGATTTGGAGTCTGCAACTTTTACAGTGTGGGTTCTGTCAGTTTGCCAGTTGGCAACCCATCTTGTGACAAAGGGATTTATACCTAGTTTAGTGAGTTTAGCTATAATTCCAGAATGGGGGATGGTGTCAAAAGCCTTGGCAAGGTGAAGATAGGCTGTGTGAACCACCTTACCCTCATCTACGGCTTTGATGACTTCCTCAAAGAAGTCAGTCAGGTTCAGGAGGCATGATCTGCCTTTCACAAACCTGAACTGGGTGGGATCCAGAGTTTGGAGGTTACCAATGTCTTTGTTTATGAGTTCCATGATGATACGTTCCATGGCCTTGCAGACCAGGCTCGTCAGGCTAATAGGTCGATAGTTCCGGGATCAGTGGTGGCTCCCCCTTTGTGGAGTGGGGTAACTGTTGCTGTGCACCATTCAGTGGGCACAAAGCCTGATGCGAGGCTATTATTGAACATGATGCTTAAGTGGGGAGCCAGTTCTTTCAAAAAGTTCATGTAAAACGCAGGGATGTTGTCTGGTCCCATGGATACTGTGTTTTTGGCTTTAGAGAGTGCAGCTTTTACCTGTGTAGTTGTGATTACAGGGACTCTGCATTGTTTCTGTATAGATATGGGCCCTTTAGGGGGTGAGATGAGGGTAAAGGTAGCACTGAACCTATCTGCCAGGATGTTGGCAATATCATTTGGTTCTGTAATTTTCTTGCCTTTGTGCTGTAACTCAGAGCAGATCTGGGTGTTGCCATCGGACCTCTTGACATAGTTATAGAATGCTTTGTGGTTGTCCTTGGAATTATTGGTGATTTTGTTTTTTTAGCTAGCTTTGGAGGATCTTATAAGGGATCTCAGCTTCTTACTGAGGCTGACCAGGGAGCTCCTCCACTCATGGGATTTTACTCTCTTTTGCAACAGTTTCTTTCTTCTGTTGTACAGTTTGTTTATGGTGGGGGAACACCAGATTGACTTCCTTTTTTGGAGGATAGTGTCTTGGTTCTGTTTGGGATAGCACAATCCATGCACTCGTGTAAATGCTTATAGAGTGCATTTGTGTAGGATTCAGCAGTTGTAACTGTATTGTTCATCTGCATGGGTGTCATGAAGTTCAGTAGTATTAGAAAGGAGGTAATAGACAAACATATTAGTGGCCATTTCAAGCCTATTTTGAATAAATTAAATGACAATACAGGGTACTTAACTATCAATGTCAATACAACAAAAGTTGGTGACTGTGGAACTACTGTAGAGTTGGTCAATGTGAATATGGGGGGGTACGAATAACCTGGTATCTTGTTCCTTGGTAACAACATTTTCTAATGATAGCTGTGTTATACAGGCTATAATTAATAAGAATTGGGCAATTTTGAATAGTGATCCGGTGTTGGGTACCTGTTTTGGTACACACCCTGAATTTGTATACAGACGAGGCAGGAATATTAAAAATTTATTAGAACAAGTTAGGGATGGTAAAGTGCAGGGCAAAATGGCAACTTATGGTGCATGTAGCCAGTGTAAGAATATTTTAGTGACATCTAAGGTTAAAATTGTGAACAAACTTATCAGTATTAAGGGTGAGTTTAATTGTCAGACCCAAGGCATTCTTTATGCTGCTCTCTGTCCCCATTGTCCTGGTTTCTATGTTGGGAAAATTCAACGTAAATTGAGTCAGCGTATTTACGAACATCTTTATGACGTCCGTTGGAGAGATGAAACAAATGCTTTATATAGACACATTAAAACTTTTCCTGACCATGTATTCAAATTTGTGGTGTTACAACAGGTTAGGAGGGGTGAGCAAGGGGGACCTTGGAAATTATGCAAGTCTTCCTTAATGCCCCCAGGATTGAATGATACTATTTCTATCAGTAGTAAATTGAAGCTTAGAGTACTGGATAGATAAAAAAAAATTAATGAAAATAGTGTGTGTGTAGTGAGCATAAATATGCATTTAATATTACATTTTTATTTAGTCAGTATATATATACTGATTTGTTTTTATTATTATTTTTTGCTTTTTTTTATTTATTTCATGTTTTTGATGTGTATAGTTTGTAGCATTGATTAACTTAATTTAATTGTACTGATTTCAATTGAGCAAGCAATTACCGGGGGTGGGAGTGTTATATAAGCTGAACTGTTATATTATTGAATTGTCTGAAGAAGTTTGGTCTATGTGCCTGACGAAAGCGCTTACTTTTGTATTCATGTTCTGAGTGGTTTATATATATTTATTTCAGTAAATTTGTTTCTGCTCAACGAGTGGTTCCTTTTTTAATTATTTTTAATTATTTTTGTCATGAAGTTCACCAATTCTGTCTTAAGAAGCATGAAGTTGGCTTTGGAGAAATTTTTTACTGTGGTTTCCTTAATGGGGAGTGAAGGCAGGATGTGGATATCAAGGGTGATTAGCTTATGGTCGGATCGGACCAACGAGGAGTTGACTTCAGGTGTGGAAATGACTAGGTCTAGGATATTGTTGCCCCTGGTGGGGGTGTGGATAAGTTGATCCAGGGCATCGGAGTTTATGAATTCCAGAAAGCATTGAGCTAAGGAGTTGATACACAAGTAGTTTTCCCAGTTAATAGTTAATGGTGATGGTTATCCCACTCCACAAAGGGGGAGCCAATACGGACCACGGGAACTACCACCCCATTAGCCTGACGAGCCTGGTCTGCAAGGCCATGGAACATATCATCATGGAACTCATAAACAAAGACATTGGTAATCTCCAAACTCTGGACCCTACCCAGTTTGGATTTGTAAAAGGTAGATCATGTCTTCTAAACCTGATTGACTTCTTTGAAGCAGTCACCAAAGCCATAGATGAGGGTAAAATGGTTCACACAGCTTATCTAGATCTCACCAAGGCTTTTGACACCATCCCCCACTCTGGAATTATAGATAAGCTCACTAAACTAGGTATAAATCCCTATGTCACAAGATGGGTTGCCAACTGGCTCATGGACAGACCCACTGTGAAAGTAGCGGATTCCAAACCGCATCAGACCACTGACAAGTGGAGTACCACAGGGTTCAGTCCTGGGTCCTCTCTGTTTGGTATCTACTTCTCTGAAGTGCAGGCTAACACAGAAGGTCTTTATTAACAAAGTTTGCAGATGACTGCAAACTATGAGCCATAATCGAAACTCCTAACGATGTGGACAAACTACAAAAGGGCCTCACTGAGACAGATACCTGGTGTCAAAGCCATGGCCTGAAGCTCAATGCCAAAAAGTGTATTGTCATCCCCTTTGGTAAAAACTCTGTACCCATGAACTACCACATAGATGGTAGTCTACTTAATGCCAACAATGTGATAAGAGACCTTGGGACACAGGTGGACAGTTGGCTCTCCTTTGATAATCACATCGCTACAGTGGTCAGGAAATCCTTCTACATGGCTCATCTCATCACAAAAGGATTCTCATCCAGAAAAAAAGAGGTCATTGTTCCCCTCTACTCATCACTCATTAGACCCATTATAGAGTACAACGCCCCTTTTGGTATGTACCTCACAAGACATCTACAACAACTGGAAAGACCACAGAAATACCTCACAAAGAAGATTACTGGCCTCAAACAGATGCCCTATGCAGACCATCTCAAAAAACTACAGCTTTACTCCATCACATATCGCCTACTCAGCCTAACATACAAAGCTATGTTAAACCCAGAGCTGTTGGACATACTCCACTTAAAGAAATCCCAATCCCTCCGAGCTACACGCTCTAGGGACCTAAACCTTGTCACCACAATAAACAGAACATGCTGGAGGGATAGATTTCTGTCCCAGAGACTTCCCATACTCTGGAACAGACTACCTATCTATGTCAAACAGAGC
Organism: Protopterus annectens; assembly: GCF_019279795.1. NCBI lineage: Eukaryota > Metazoa > Chordata > Ceratodontiformes > Protopteridae > Protopterus > Protopterus annectens. Next base: position 59,321,900 of record NC_056739.1, on the reverse strand, counting down.
TCCTCATTAGCACTCTTCAAGAAAAATCTTGATGATTGGATGGGAAATGGGAAATTCACCCCGGGGATCACTTCTGTGGCTCTGCTCAACAGGGGCACAGGAAAATAATTTTCTTGGGTGGCAAAAGCCAGGGTACATTTTTTTGGCTAGGCTTGTATGGGCCCTAGTGCCAATAGCCTAGGACCTACCTATGAACCTATAATGGTGGGGTAACTGAAGTCGCCCATTATTAGGGTGTTTGACTGAACCCTAATATTTTCCAGTACATCAAGAAAAGAGGAGTGGGAATCCTGAGGCCTGGTGGGGGATCTGTAGCAAGCTATAATTTGGATTGTAGTTTTTCCCAGAGTTAGTTGCACTTGGATAACCTTGGATGCATTATGCTGAGCAACTAGCCTGGAGGTGTGGATATCCTTAATGAATATGGACACACCTCTGCCTTTGGTGTTGCAGTCCAGGTTACATGGCCGAAAAGTGTGGTATGAGTTATAGCCTGGTAGTGCAGGGGTGCTCACTGGAGACTTGAACCAGGTCTCAGTCACTGCACAGATATAGATGTTCTCCATTTTAAGGAGTGCTTCGAGTGAATGCATTTTGAGATTTACACTTCTAGCATTGAGTAGCATTACCCTCAGTTTTTGCTTGCCTGTTCCTGTTATGGTGGTGAATTTGTTATTTGAACTTTGCTTAAAAAAGGCACTATAGGGGCAGCAAGAGCCTTAGCCAGTATCCGGAATCCCAGAGGTGACAGGTGCAGGCCATCTGTGGCAAGGCATCATGGTCTGTCAACCATGTCATCCCAAGCAGACAGATACTGGATCCCCTTAGAATGACACCAGAAGCTTAGCCAATTGTTGAAGTCAATCATTTTGTCCTTGTACTGCAGTATCATTCTGGGCGATGGCAGAATGCTACTCAGTGCTAGGGTCATACCTGCCTGGGCTACAAGATCGGCGAGCTCTTCCATGTCTCTTTTCATGCAGTCCAGGGAGGTACATCTCAGGTTATTCACACCAACAGGGACAATGACATAGTCATATTTGTACTTGTTGTGGAGTGACCTGAGTGATTGGGTTATGTGGCAGATCCTGGCACCCGACAGGCAGCTGACAGTAACCTTCTCTTTGTTTAGCCTGGTGAGTGGGACATCAGTGTGCCTGACTATAGAGTCACCTATGACTAGTGTGTTGGGTACGTTGTTTTGCCTTATTGGCTGTGGTTGAGTGGCACACTGAGTCTGTGGGCTATGTGTCATTTGGGTTGTGTTGGGGGGTGGAGGTTGCTTGCATTTCTGCTTTGGGGGGTCTCTGTTGCTTAGACAGATTATTATTGAGAGCCTCCGTGAATGTTTTTGTGTTACTATGTGTGGAATTTGGTGGTGTAGATTTAGTGAGACTATGTGATGAGTGTGGTGTGGTGCAAATGTTTACCTTCTCCTCATGACTGTCAAGTTCAGTCTTGGTTGGAGAGAGCTTTACCTCCAGTTTGGCTAGATAAGTGCTTCTCTCACAGTTTGTAGTGTTGGGTGGTAGGAGGAGAGGGTTGTCTGTGTACATGAGGCAATTTCTATATTGCCACAAGATGTCCAGATTCATCAGATAGACAGGAGAGAACACTGGGAGCTGACCCTTGGACATGCCTGAATAAAAAACTGTTTTCCTCTAGATAAGTGAGGAAAGTGAGTATAAAAGCTGTTTTTCTCTAAGCAAGTGAGAAAAGTAAGTACAAAAACTGTTTTCCTCTAGGTAATGAGGAAGGTTGAGTGCTATAGTAATTAGTAGCATATTTAGTGCTTACAAGTTCTGAACTAGTGCTGAGCATGAATAAGCAAATGTAAGTGCAAAACTAAGAATCTGAATCTACACTAGACGAGTTACAGGAAAGAAACAAGTGCAAATGCAGGTTTTCAAATCAGAAAGTTGAGAGAGATGGAAGAGATTGCCCAAACGGCCAATAACAACAATTTCTGGGCCAGACCCACTCCTTATGTGGTAGACAGGTTACCTAGTGCTTACCACTCCCACTGATAAGCTAGAAGGCTTCCCTCCAACACAGAAAGGCTTGGGGGGCTCAGAAGCTTACGTACAGTCCTGGATACAGCAAATCTGTATCTGGAACACTAGTTACAGGAAAGGTAGGAAACAGACTTACAGTTTTTTATATATATATATATATATATATATATATATATATATATATATATATATTTTTTTTTTACAGAAAAGTAGCAAAAATAGTAGTAAAAACAATTCACATGCAGTGGAAGCTAGCACACTTGAGTATTTAGCAATATTAGACCAAACACAGTTTAAAAAATGCAACTAAATTGAAAGGGACTAAAAGCAAGTTCAGAAAAAGTTTATTAGGTAGAATGTGGTAAAGAGATTGGACTGGGAGAGTGTCCCAGATCAAATCTACAGTGGGGCAGGCAACTGCAAAAGCCACCAAATTTAAACTACAAACCAAAAATAAGGAGGGTGGATGGGACAAAACAGTTTCAACAGAGATCTAAGCAACAACTAACAGTACAAACTCTAAAAAAAAATATATACTTAGCTCTGTATATTTGCAGATCAGTAACTCAGAACAGTGAGACAAGAGTTTCAACAGAGATCTAAGCAACAATTAAATTCTATAAACAAAAAAATATATACTCAGCTCTGTATATTTGCAGCAGTCTCTCAGAACACAGGTTCCAGCAATTAAATGCAAGCTGTTACTAACAGGTGAAATTAAGTGATCCTTCATTTCAATGAAAGTGCACTTTCGCTGAAGTCTAGGTGCTGGATCGTCTGACTTAATTTTGAGCTTTCAGTAATTCGATCTTGTGAAGGGGAACCATATATATATATATATATATATATATATATATATATATATATATATATATATAGATATATAGATATATATATATATATATATATATATATATATATATATATATATATATATATATATATATATATATATATATATATAGATAGAAATATAAATACACATATACAATATATGGGATGGGTCTACTACGTTTGGTCAAAATTCAAATAGGTGAGCACACTTGGCTGAATGCTCACTTCACTGAAAACTCATTTGGTCAAAACTCATTTCATTGAAAGTTATATATGGCCCCTTCCCCACTGAAGTGTGATCCTGGAGTTTATCCACATTGGGGTGCCCCCCCCACCTATTCTAAATGTTTTAAACCATAGACATGGATATTGACAACTGCAATGAACAAGTCAATCCACAAGATAATATACACTCAAACTAAGTGGGAAGGCTACACACCCCACACACCCCCAATGTGGAGGGCTGCATCCCCCTTCCCCTCCTTACTTTATATTTTAACTCCAGGATTACACTTCAATGGGGAAGGGGCCTATATAACTTTAGAAAAAGTGAGTTTCAACCAAATGAGTTTTCAATGAAGTGAGCTTTCAGTCAAGTGTGCTCACCTATTTGAATTTCGACCAAACGTAGTAGACCCATATATATATATATATATATATATATATATATATATATATATATATATACATATACACACACACACACACACACACACACACACACACACACATGCTCATATATATATATATATATATATATATATATATATATATATATGGCAATCTCAGTCAGTATATATAACTTTGGGAGGTATATGTATGTATGTCAGCTGTGTTTTTTGTTTTTACAAAATCCACATGGTTGGAAAGGTTCTCTATTGAAATGTTGTCATCCAGTATAAAGCAGAAAAGCTATAAAAGTTGAAAATGATAAGAAATGGCTTGCTCTGCAAATATACACCAGTCAACTTGGTCAATAAAGGAACAAGGGTATAACATGGCTAAGCTTTATAAAGGCCTTAGGGCCAATAGCCTAATAACCTCCTATGAACCTACTAAAGTTTAAAACAGCACAGCTGTCACTCGAAATGTCATGTGCTGGCACGACTAAGAAAAAGACTGAAACTCCAGGAGAAGAGGTGATCTCATATATTGTTCTTCTCCTTTAAACTTCTTTTTTGCAGGGAGGCTAGCTCCCCTACACCTTTGATGTGGGAGGCAAACTCCTTACACCTCCCAAAGTTATATATACTGACTGAGATTGCCATATCTTGGAGAAAAGGGAATATTCTGGAAATAGCCATCTCCAACTTAGTAAATGTTAGCGGTTATTTTTTTGTCCCTTCATTCTCCATGTTTCGGGACTCGCTCAAGTAATTCCTGACATTTCAAATGTTTACTGGTTGAAAAATCCTCATTCCTGCATTCTATCAGTTTATTACATCAGTGCATGCATCTGATCAACCTTGCACATCTTGATCAGTGTTAGCATTGTGAGTAAATCTATTGATCTGATTCATTTACACTGCTAATGGTTTATGGCACAATGTATGAATTTTGTCTGAGACTGCACACAGTGGGGTAAAGGAATGTGCCCTTTCTCTACTACTGTGTAAAATTAGAGCTGGTCTATTTAAAGTTGCAGGGTCTGGGGTACAGGTAGGTAAACACACTTTTTTTTGTTTGATGTGTAGCAGGGGTAAGGTGCTATTCAGTTAAATGGATTCACTATATTGAATAGTCAGTGTATGGCAAATTGCTGTATGTGTCATATGTATTTTATGTGGCCTGTGAAAAAATAGGTCACTTCCTGTGGTTTTGGAAAAAGCAGTTATGCCTTTTGCCATACTGTCAAATGGACAGTATCCAAGTACTAGGCCTCATGTTCTCAGATTAGCACTTGACACTGCTGTGCACTGTACATTTCTGGTAAAGCTTTACAAAAGGGTTGTATATAATTTTTTATCCTTATCTTTCTAGCTTCTTCCAGGACTCATTGTTTTGCTCAGAAGTTTTAAACCTTACAGTGTGCATCTTTTGGTTTTGCATTCCAACCCTAAGAATGTTATATGCCTGCAGATTTTGTTCCTTTTGTACCCCCATGCAAGTGTCAGTATTTCTGTGACCCATTTTACACATTTTGCTTATCCACAGTCTCTGAGATTCGATTACGTTAAAAGTTTTCTGTTCTTAATCTATTTCTCATTTCATGTATTTTTCACTTGGCTATTTTCAACATCCACATTGTGCATTCGAGCCACACACTCCCCTGTATTAGTTTTTGTAGCTTCATAGGTTAGTACTAAGCTAACTGCCCTTGTGAGCCATTTTAAGCCTAGCCAATTATCCCTTGTGAGACTCCAACCCTGCACCTTGTGTTTGTAAGGCAAACACCTTAACCATTAGGCCACCCTTCACCTGATTTTTCCTGTGTTCTTTTAATCTCCTCATTCTTTTCTCCACATTTTCCCTAATGGTCCAGAAGTCCATTACATTTCTATCAGCCCTGGGATGACTGAGTCCATGTTTTCTTCTGCATCGAGTTCTTGGTATTTTCCTGACAATCCTGGTGGTGATCAACATCATTTTCACTTCTAGCCCTTTTATTTCTTCACATTTGCTATTTCTTTCTAGTTCTTTACTCACTTTTTTCCTGACTAGGCAGAAGTTCGATCATGAGATTAAGCAACTCTCTGTCCCAGGATCAAGTTATGACATCATCACTTTACAGGTTTACTAATCCTTACTGCTTGAACCATGATTCAGAGAATCTCACCTGCTTTGCTGCTTCAGCACTTCCTGACTCTGTGCTATGAGAATTTTTTAGGGTATCTCTTTTCTGCTTGGCAATGAGACCCGTTTTGTTCACTTTGATTCTTTCCAACAGTTATGCATGGTACAAGACTTCTTGAAGTAAGATAAAACTGATATTTGATTTCTGTCTGTATCAGGTGAGGGTTTGGGAGGACTATCTGCAGCTGATACTCATTTACCTTTCAGTGTTGGCTAGATAATCCCATAATCCTGCAAGTATGGCAGATGCATATTGTTATAGTTTGTTTTAGTTGCTTGATGGAGGCAAAACATGGGAGTGTAGATTTGGGCACACCATCTTAGACCTGATGTGTGACACCATGGTAAACACCCAAGGGAGCCATGTGTTCCCCTGACTTTGGAAAGTCGGAGACTGAAAGAATTGTTCTGAGGAGAAGGTCCTCAAGAAAGTGTCCACCACTGCTACCAGCTGCAGGCAGTCTTCATGGTGTGTGTGTTTTGTCTAACACTTTACACAGTGGGATAAGGGAATTTGCCTTCTGCCCCATTGTTGTGTGACTTCAGATTTGATATATTTAAAAGTGCAAGAACTCTCATCATATTATTCTGTCTCATCTATGGAATTGTCTTTCTAACTAGTGAGAACTATTTGTTTTGCAGTTAATTAAATCCTTCAGGAACTGGATAGGAGTACCTTCTTTGTAATGACAAAGATGTCAAATAGAAAGTCAATAACTATAGCACCATCCAAAATGAACCTGAGAAGCATTGTTTATGAACAGAATGTAAACATGTAACAAGTGCATGCAGCCTTGCCTCTTACTATATACCACAGTTATTGAGAAGGTCACTATCACATGAGGTGCTTGGTCTGGTTGGCTTAGTCATCAAATGGGCTAAATCCAGTTCAGGTTTTGCTACATGTCTATTAATACTGTGACTTTTATTCCTCAATATAGTGATGTTGGGGCTACACTCAGTGCAAGATTTGCTATGAATCTACTACTGGTAGGACCTTCCTCTCTTAGAACCTAGAGGTTAAAATCTCCGAAAAGATTGATGAGCTTTTCTACTTCTGTATTATTGGGAACAGGACTTTCTAAATTTCTTCTCTCCATTCAGGATTATCTTAAAATTGGTTATGGAGATTAAAGTGGCATGTAAAAGCCTTTTAAGAAAGTCTTCATGTTTGGCGGTTCCTGCAGAAACACTGGGTGGCATGGTACATACTTTCATACTTGTCGACCTCTTAGTGTAATAAATCTGGACAAACTCAAAGATTATGGAGATACAAAGGTCAAAAATATGAACAGATTTTAAATTTGCTCCTATAAATTTAGAAAGTTGCTAGAATAAAAGGAATTGTGTTGGTATGTTTTTTTCGGGAAGATATGAAGTCTGAAACTCAAATGTACATTAATATTAAATGACTTCAATAAACCACACATTTTACTAATGACAGGCCAAAAAGATGAGGCAAAAATCTGGACATTCTGTGCAAATCAGGACACTTGAGAGGTATGTGCATTTTTTTAGATGAGGCAAACAACACCCACAGCATTCATTCTAGTGATAAGTGAAAATGAAATTCATCTAGCAAGTAGATGTAGAAATGTGAATTTGGCATGAGACACTTACAGGTATGGGATTCTTACTTCTACAAGGGGAAGATATATAAACTGACCTGACTAGCTGCTACCTCAAGATATTGGTGTATGAGCTAAGCGTCTATGTATAAAATTCATTTAGATGAGGCAAACAACACCCACAGCATTCATTCTAAGTGCCTACTGTAATAATGTGATAAGTGAAAATGAAATTCATCTAGCAAGTAGATGTAGAAATGTGAATTTGGCATGAGACACTTACAGGTATGGGATTCTTACTTCTACAAGGGAAGATATTATAACTGTCTGACTAGCTGCTACCTCAAGATATTGGTGTATGAGCTAAGCGTCTATGTATAAAATTCATTTAGAATGTTTCCTGCATTTATATGTCCATATGTGATGTGCCATTGAATCCTGGGGTAAGATCATAATTTATTATTAAAATGGCCATGTTTACATTTATATGATTTTCATCTTCAGGTATTTTTTATGAGATGAGCAAGCCACTGCAGGTGAAATAAATTAATATACAGATCAAGTTGCTGAGTAGTCTGCATTCATAAGATATGCCTTCCAGTAAAAAAATAAATAAAACTTTTTTCAAACTATATTAATGAGCTCAGTCTACTTGGTTCACTGTAAGGGCTTCACACCTCTTCATCAGTGGAACTGGCTTGCTGCACAAGACTTGTTGACTTTGGCACATAGTTTTGGATCAGCACGTTTTTGTGAATATTGGCACTGTGTAGTATCCATCCTTTGCATGTTACATATTTTGAAGAGAATAAAATTCTGAAATATTCCCATTGGTGATGTATGGTATTGGAAAGCTAAATCTATCCCCCAGTAAGGAAACTTCCATAAAAAACTTCTCCAAAGCCAATTTCATGCTACTCAAGTCAGAAGTGACAAATTTCATGACACCCATGCAGATGGGAAATGAAAGTTCAACTGCTGAATCCTGCACTAAGGCACTGCACGAGCACATCCACTCATGCATGAATCGTGCCATCCCAAATAGAACCAAGATGCTCTCATCCAAAAAAAAGGAAGCCGATCTGGTGGTCCCCTGCCATAAACAAACTTTACAACAAAAGGAAGAAACTGTTGCAGAAAAGAGGAAAATCCCAGGATACAAAAAACTCCCTTACCAGCCTCAGTAAGAAACTGAGATCTCTCATAAAATCCTCCAAAGCTAGTTACGAAAATAAAATTGCCAAAGATTCCAAAGACAACCACAAGGCATTCTATAACTATGTCAAGAATCTAAATGGCAATGCTCAGATCTGCTCTGAGCTAAAACAGAATGGCATTAAATATACTGATCCCAAGGATATTGCCAGTATCCTGGCAGATCAATTCAGTGCCACCTTCACCCCCCTCTCACCCCCTAAATGGCCCATCTCAATACCGGAAGATTGCCAAATTCCGGTAATAACAGCCACATAGGTAAAAAACGCACTCTCCAAACCTAAGAGTACAGCATCCATGGAACCAGATGACATCCCAGGCTGTGTACTACATGAACTACAATATGAACTGTCACCTCACCTAAGTGTCATGTTTAATCATATCCTCACCTCAGGTTTTGTGCCCACTGAGTGGCACAGAGCTACAGTTATCCCACTCCACAAGGGGGGATCCACCTTGGATCCCGGAAACTACCATCCCATCAGTCTGATGAGCCTTATCTGCAAGGCCATGGAGCGTATTATCATGGAACTTATAAACAAAGACATTGGCAACCTTCAAAGACTGGATCCCACCCAGTTTGGGTTCATGAAGGGTCGATCTTGTCTCCTGAACCTGATTGACTTCTACGAATCAGTCTCCAGAGCCAAGGACAAGGGTAAGGTTTCCTACACAGCCTATCTAGACCTTGCCAAGGCCTTTGACACCATCCCCCACTCTGGAATCATAGATAACCTTGCTAAGCTGGGCAGTAATCCCTACGTCACCCAATGGATTGCTAACTAGCTTATTGATAGAACCCACACTGTAAAAGTTGCCAACTCCAAATCCATCTCCAGACAAGTGACAAGTGGAGTACATCAGGGTTCAGTCCTGGCACCGCTCTTGTTTGGCATCTATTTCTCTGAAGTACAGGCCAACACTAAGGGACACTGGCTAACAAAGTTCATAGATGACTGCAAACTGGGAGCCATTATTGAATCCCCAGATGATGTGGATACTCTACAAAAGGGCCTTACAGAAACAGATGCTTGGTGCCAGAACCATGGGCTCAAGCTCAATGCCAAGAAATGTATAGTTATCTCCTTTGGGAAAAAACATGTACCCGTGAATTACCATATAGGTGGCAGTACACTAAATACCGAAAGTGTGATAAGAGACATAGGGACACAGGTGGACAGTGGTCGCACCTTCGATAACCACATCGCCAAAACAGTCAGGAAATCCTATTATGTGGCACATCTCATCACTAATGGCTTTTCATCCAGAAAAAAGGAGGTAATTGTCCCACTGCATTCATCCCTCATTAGATCCATTATAGAATACAATGCCCCGTTTGGTATGTACCTCTCAAGACATCTGCAACAACTGGAAAGGCCGCAGAAATACCTCACTAAAAGAATCACAGGCCTAAAGCAGATGCCCTATGCTGACCGCCTTAAAAAACTCCAGCTATACTCTGTCGCATATCATCTACTCAGAGGCAATCTCTGCTTAACGTACAAAGCCATGTCAAACCAAGAGCTGTTGGACATTCTACACTTAAAGAAATCCCAATCCCTCAGAGCCACATGCTCCAGGGATCTAAACATTGTCATCACAATAAACAAAACATGCTGGAGGGATAGGTTTCTGACCCAGAGACTCCCCAGACTCTGGAATAGATTGCCCATACATGTCAAGCAGAGTGCCTCTTTGGCCATCTTCAAAAGGAACCTTGACGATTGGATGGGAGAAAGGAAATTCACCCCAGGGATCACATCAGTTGCCCTGCTAGACAGGGGTCCAGGGAAGTAAACAGTGTGGGAAGAAATAGCCAGGGAATTGTTATGACTAGGCTTGTATAGGCCCTAGAGCTGATAGCCTAGTACCAACCTATGAACCTATGAATCCGTCCACAACCCTTTTTCCCACATTTGCACATAGAGTCGGGGTGCCACTTCAACAATTACAATCATCTACAGTCAGTGCTTACACCACTAGGCCAATGTGTCATACAAGTCTGTAGTACTCTAAGACATTTACATATTATGTGATTATTAGAAGATAGCGTAGCTGTCTGATATCAAGACAGGTCAACTTATCCATTATGTCACATCTGTTGTAATGTATCTCGTTTTAGGTCTAAGTTGTACACGTACATGCATGTAGTGCTCCTGACAGGTGTTGTACTGAGGAAACTTGCGTGAAGATACTACCTGTATATTGTAATACTGCTTGCATTTGTGAAGCTTCTTTAGAAAACTATTCTATGTAGATGGCAACATTTATACTGCAATGCTAGTTGTGGACAACATTTGTGTGCTTTGAATCATATTTTCTACATTACGTGTGTTGTCCATACCTATGTCATGTTCACAGTAAAAAATATTGTTTGCCATCTGCAGTTGTCTATAATAGTTTGTTGCATAGCAGCATGTTCTACAAATACAAATACTTATTTCGCTTAGGAAAAATGAATTACTATAATATTCAGATAAGTCATATACAGACCAGTGAAAATTAAAGGGCATTGTTATAAAACAGTACCTCCCTTGGTGGTCTGTGCAGAAGTGGGCATGCCTTGTATGACAGACATGCCAAATGGCAGTGATGTCATATGCAAATGATGCATGATTGACTGCCATGCAGATCTGACAGTGACATCATGCATACATTGGCTGTGGTACAGCACAGACTGGAAAATTTACCCTGTTCCTCAATGTAGTGTGATCTTGGAGTTGGTATTGTTAATTTGCAGGGGGTGTGGGGTGGGTGCAGTACAAAAAAAAATATATATATATATATATATATATATATATATATATATATATATATATATATATATATATATATATATATATATATATATATATATATATATATGTATATTACTTGGACTTATAGTGCTGGTTCTTTAGCATTAAATAATTGTAGTGCCCCTCGAGCTAACGTGCTGAATACCCGATGAATATTTATATGGCCAGTGAAGACATCAGCATTAACATTCATTGGTTATTCAGACACGTCATGGGGTACTGGGTGGTGGGCGGGGTTTAGGCGGGACTTGCCACTGCACACCTAGGGAGGTACTGTTCTACAACATCGCCAATTAATGTTCTTAGCTTGCTGATAATATCCCATGCCTTCCAATAACAGTAGTAGTACTTGCATTCAAATTCATTGCAGGAACAACAAAGTATACTCTATGTGGTTGCCAGAGAGGAATTCATTTCTCATGTCCCAGATTAGTCACATGGAAATGAGCCTAGGGGTTTGAAGAGTCAATAAAATTTAAAAAAAGGAAAGAGTTGCTCCTTCACTGCCTATAATTACTGTACAGTGGTGTCAGACTAATTAGGCTGGAATGCATACTTCATATTATAAGCAATGCATTTGTCTGTGGATGATAAAAGCTGGCTCAGCACTTATTTGTTCCCCTTTCCCAATCCTACCATTCTAGGTTACAGTCAGTCCAAAATTAAAACAGCTAACATGCACCAAGATGAATTTTGTATAAAAATAGAATGTATTAGTACATAATAAATACATTCTTAACTTAGTTTTGAGTTGGCATCAATTAATAAAACTTAACTTGCTTTACAGCATGAAAGCCATAAAAAACATCAGATTACTTACAGTAGTTCCTGGCAGTATGGTAAGGCATGTAACATACCAAGTGGTCAGAACAAATTTAAAGGGTCCAGGCTTAAAGTCTTTTGGTCCTTGGTGGGCAACATGGAACTGTTCTGCATTTTCTGTCAGCTCTCTCTTTGGGGAAATCCACAAACCAAGTGATACTTCCTGGCACCTGGATGCAGGATCCTTTAATAGGTTAAATCCAGTTCAGTTGCAGAGAATCCTGGTTAAATGCTTCTGTCTGGCACATGCATACCTCTCAACTGTACATATTTTTAGGGAATGTCCAGATTTTTGTTTCATATTTCTGGTCCATTTTTCATAAAACTGATTTTCTGGCAAAAAATTGACAAGTCATTAAAGAATGAAGTCAGAAAATAATGGCAGACATCTGTGTTTCAGATTTCATACCCTTCAGAAAATTCATGCTAACACAAAACCTGGTATTCTATCAACTTTCTAAGTTTCTAAGGGCAATATTAAAATGATCCCTATTTTTGGGGGGGCCCCCACCCCCAATTATCTATGGCTTTGCCCAGATTCTGTGCCCTAAGAGATTAACAGGAATGGGCACATCCTACTTTCCTCTCACTGAAAATGGATCTACCATTTCAGATTTGCCAGTCCTAGAGCTGACAAGATGCAGTATCACTTCTGTTCCTTTTCCAGAGTGTAGAAAGCTATGTCAGTCCTTCAGCAGGGTCCTTTCAGTGTCTGTCAGCAAACAGTAGCCAAGTACGACTGGAACAAGAAAGTCGAACGTGTGAAGTCTCTGGCTGAATCCAAGCTGATGCTGCCTGACTGTCTTAGAAATGACTGAAAGTTAGAAAAAAGAATGACCAAATGAGTTAGTTCCACTGCAATATAGCCCTTTGCAGGACGGAGAGGAATTTCCTTTATTCTCTATCTGCAGTTGATGGAGTCCAGCCTTTAATTTCACTGTTTATTTTACCCCTTTCTGACCACTTGACACCTAAATGTCCATGAAGCAGGATGGCACATAGTTTCATGCATCAGCTCAGAGGTTTTATGTGTTTATGGCACTTGTTTGACTGTGCAGCAGACAAGGGTACTCAATTTAGATGTCAGGCATAGTTTAGAAGATACAGGTCTTTGTTTCAAACTCTCATTGCATATTTGTTTGTAGACATTGCAGAGGCCTCTTTGCTAGGAAAACAAACTTTAATTGCATGCCTTTTGTTGAAGCCAGAATGCATCTTTTAATGCCTTATAATTTCTCAGTAGTTTTTTACACGATATGTCAGGAAATAGTAAGATGATACACAGTCGTACAGGAAGGCAGAATTAATAAATGTGATCTAGACACGGTAACAAAGGCACTAGGCATGCAATACTCAACGGCATTAACAACAATAACAGATACAGAAAATAACAATAATGCTAATGACAACCATGGCTAACACTATCAGTATTAGATGTATTTATTTTCCTTTTCTATTAAAGTGCAATACCTACAGTGGCTCTCCTCCAACACACTTATCGTATGAATGTTGTGCCCTCCAGCCCAAGCCGCCTTTCCAGGGAGTGAAGGTTTTAGTAAATAGTACAATTTAATCTTCTGGCTTTCTCATGAAATCTTTCCGAATCAAAACGTGCTCGTTAATAATCTTCTTTTATCAGACTGGATTCCTTTTTAATTGTCCTCACTCTGGCTTCCTTGGATCATTTACCGAACATCACTGAGTACCATTCCAAAACCCCATCACTGCCATGGCTTAAGTCCTTCCTCATTTACACACCTTAAACTTGACTGCTGACTGCTACTACAGTTCATAGCGCTAACCAAATTAAATTATCCTCAGTAATTAGTCTTTGGTCTTTCAAATTACCTCACACATTTCTACAGCCAACCATCCAGTACTGCCTACTGCAGCTACATGTGTGAATTTGTACAGCTGTGGCTTTGGAAATATAAAAAGTACCATGACTTCTGAGCTGGGACACTAGTACAGTGGTCTGGACACATAATACATCAGTTTCTGTTTGTGCAATATATACTTATATAATTCCAACTCTTCTTCTTTCGGCTTTTCCCAGTTAGGGGTCGCCACAGTGGATCATCTGTCCGCTCATGATTGGTAGTGGAGTTTTACAGTGTCAAGTTGCCAGCCCGGTGCCCAACCTTCCACAGAAGGCACACACATGCACACACTCACACCTAGGGCCAATTTAGAGTGTCCAATCCACCTACAACATGTCTTTGAGATGTGGGAGGAAACTGGAGCACCTGGAGGAAACCCACATGACCACAGGGAGGACATGCAGACTTCGCACAGAAGGCACCCCAGCCGAGAATCGAACCGGTGAACCTCTTGCTGTTAGGCGGCAATGCTAACCGCTGCACCACCGTGGCCGCCCTACTTATATAATTCCAAGTAAGTGGAATATTTATTTATTATATCCATAGTCAGTATTATTTAACCCACCTAGTGCAATATTAGACAAATTGTTTAGGCTACATGTGTGTAGTTCTAAATGACAAAGTTTACTTTGACTGCTTGTATTATGAACGTTCAAGTCAACAGCCAAATCTAAGGTAATATTATTGCTTGAATTAAAAAAAATAGCTTTGAATAAACTTTATGTTTGCTATCAGTACCTACAAATCCACACAGAATTTCTACTTCACTCAAGGTGATATCACCCCCAATGTCACAACCATTTAACTGAAACACACAATTATCCCCGAGATTCAATAATGCCTGTACTAAGTGTACACCATTCTGCGTGAGCAGACAACACAGACATAACTCACACCTTCTTCCTTCTAATTTTAGTTTTTCTACTGATATTCTTGCAGCTTTAAATAACGACAGGGATTCATAAAGGTTACCATAAAGTGTAGACTACATGGACACTTAGTATAATCTTTCTGAGTGATTAGAAAGCACAAAAAATGTGATGAGTGTTCTTGAATACGTATTGTGTATACTTAGTGTAGGCTTTATTGAATCTGGCCCTATACCTTAGGACAAAAACATTTTGTTTTATACCTTGACACACAGAGGATCAATTTAAGGATCCAAGCAATACATATTAAGTACACTTCTTGTATGTTTAAAAGAGAAAGTAGTGTGAACAGTGTAGAGTGGTCGATTAAGTACACCTTCGGTCCTGGGGGATTTCAAACTATGGACATCCACCAGACACTTTTTTCTGGATCATGCATAAATACTCACGCTCTTTTTGATTCACTTTCCTGCATAAAGACCATTCAAATTGCTGTGCATAATCATCATTTACAGCTACTTGACTATGTATGCCTCAAGTGTCTTAAGTGTAAGAAAAAATAGCCATAGTAAAGCATTCCAACTTACTTTACATAAATGCACACTATACTTGCAAAACCTAACTAATGATTTATTGCATCAAATCTTTCAGCTCACTTTAGAAAGTTCAATATGCATATTTTACATCAGGCTTTATGTAAAGGGATGATGGTGGTAAGGTCTATAAGCTATTGTATTGTGCTGGCTGAAGCCTTGACATATTGTGACTGGAGTACAAATAACAGTTTCACTGACTCCTGGAGCTAAATGCAAGATTACAGGATACTATAGCTAAGGTATGCAAGTATGGTATTCGGACTAAAAACCACATACTGTTAGTAGTGGTGTTACTTGAAGAGTATTAAGCTGTAAGGGTACCAATACTACTGATGGACATAGAGCTGCAAGTTATCTGAAACTAATGCTGGAGACTGCACTGTTGTGTCCCACTGAGCACTGCAAGTTATCTGAAACTAATGCTAGAGACTGCACTGATGTGTCCCACTGAGCACTGCAAGTTATCTGAAACTAATGCTGTAGACTGCACTGTTGTGTCCCACTGAGCACTGCAAGTTATCTGAAACTAATGCTGGAGACTGCACTGTTGTGTCCCACTCAGCAATGCAAGTTATCTGAAACTAATGCTGGAGACTGCACTGTTGTGTCCCACTGAGCACTGCAAGTTATCTGAAACTAATGCTGGAGACTGCACTGTTGTGTCCCACTGAGCACTGCAAGTTATCTGAAACTAATGCTGGAGACTGCACTGATGTGTCCCACTGAGCACTGCAAGTTATCTGAAACTAATGCTGGAGACTGCACTGTTGTGTCCCACTGAGCACTGCAAGTTATCTGAAACTAATGCTGGAGACTGCACTTATGTGTCCCACTGAGCACTGCAAGTTATCTGAAACAAATGCTGCCAGCTACACTGCTGTGTTCCACTGAGCATTGCAAGTTATCTGAAACTATTGCTGGAGGCTGCAGTGTTGTGACCCACTAAACTTTGCAAGTTATCTGAAATAAATGCTTGAGGTTGTGCTCATGAGTCCCACTGAGCATTGCAAGTTATCTGAATCTAATGCTGCAGGCTACAGTGTTGTGTCCCATTGAACATTGCAAGTTATCTGAAACTAATGCTGGAGGATGCACTGCTGAGTCCCACTGAACATTGCAAGTTATCTGAAACTAATGCTGGAGGCTACAGTGTTGTGTCCCACTGAGCATTGCAAGTTATCTGAATCTAATTCTGGAGACTACAGTGTTGTGTCCCATTGAACATTGCAAGTTATCTGAAACTAATGCTGGAGGATACACTGCTGAGTCCCACTGAGCATCACAAGTTATCTGAAACTAATGCTGGAGGATGCACTGCTGAGTCCCACTGAGCATTGCAAGTTATCTGAAACTAATGCTGGAGGATGCACTGCTGAGTCCCACTGAGCATTACAAGTTATCTGAAACTAGTGTAGGAGGCTGCACTGCTGTGTCCCTTTAAGTACTGCAAGTTATCTGAAACTAATGCTGCAGGTTACACTGTTGTGTCCACTGATCATTGCTATATGGACAAAGGGCAGTGGACCACAGTGTAACAATAGTAAAGCTTGATACTATGCCTCACTTCTAAGGATAAAAATAATCTGTACATCAAAATGTCATGATAGTATTGTATTGTAAGCGCTGTTATATTTTTGTCTGTCTATAGGTCACCATTAACATAACTAGTACAGAGGTCATGGTGTAATTGTATTGATGCAAGGGGCATTGTATCAAAGAATACTGATGCTGTAAAAGTAACTAAATAGATAATTAAATGAAAATAGAGATTATAACCTCTATAAGGAGTCCCTGCTAGGAAACATGCTATACTGGCCTTGCATTTCAGAACAGTAAGACTGAAAGGGATGATACTGGAACCCAGAATATAGAATACTGGCATTGCTGCTCCAGCAAATTACTGTGCATTGCCGAGTTTCAGGGTTCTTTACCATTCGGGATTTGTCATTCCTGACTTTTTGTCAGATCGCCTAGCTGTTGAAAATATTTATAGGTATTTGTGAGACAAAACAGGACTCAAAAGGTGTAAATTAATAGGACTGACCACTTTATGTATCACTTATGAAAAATACAGTGAAATTTACATTCGTGTGTCTACCGCCAGCACTATTCTGCAGGTTGATGAATATCATAGGTGGTAACAAGAGACAGCACCATCTTTTTACTCATTAAAGTTACATTTTCCCATTTCCTTACACTCAAGCCATCTGAATGGGCAAACTTCATCAGCCTCCTCTTGGGCAAGATTTAGCACAGAGCTTAAGTGACTTGGCTCAGCTCTTGCACACAAACTAAAGGAATTATTCCGGGTTGTTGAATTTAATTCACTTCTACACAAAGACGATCAGAGAGTCAGCATGTCAAACATAATGCATTTATAATTTGCATTTCATTTTGGAGTCTGGCTGAAGACAACGTATGATTCAATGCTGATTGAAGGGGAAGGAGGGGTAGGTAACAGTGGCAGGCCAAAACATGACAGCTGCATGCTTCCCAACCACCCCAGACAAGCAATTAAAATGCATTCCTTTTCCAGAAATCACTATATGACACTACGCTTACCTGCGGTTTTATTGCTTTCATGATAAATAGAAATGAGTTAGTACGTTTGCCATTTCACGTGTGTGTGTGTGTGTGTGTGTGTGTGTGTGTGTGTGTGTGTGTGTGTGTGTGTGTGTGTGTGTGTGTGTGTGTGTGTGTGTGTGTGTGTGTGTGTGTGTGTGTGTAGAAGGGGAGTACAGCTGACAGAGAACAGACTTTAGAGAAATATTGCTGCCTTGCATCTCACTCTCTGTCTTCCCAGCATATGGCAACCCAAGCTGCCATGAGTCATTCCTTTGTTACAACTTGAGTTTTAAGATTGTTAAAGAATACTGAGGCATAAACAAACATGCAGCTATAGCAAGTATTCCCGGGTAGATTCAAACCAAATCTAAAATGCATACATTTACACTGTGAGCTATTGTATGTCTGCAATGAAGAGGAAACAAGTATAGCTAAAAAACGAAAGGACAGTAAGCACAAGATGAATGCATTGTGCCTAGTTCTCACTTAGTAAATTATTCCTTTACGTTAATGAGAATTTGAAAAAGAAAAATACTCAAAAAAGACATCTTAATTAGCATGAAAAATAGAAACAATTTTTATACTACTAGAAAGTTTTTAATCAAATCTTAAAGAAATGCAGTTTCAGTTATACAAAACAAGTAAGAAACATCTGTGAAACTCCTTGGGTGGCATTGCTGCCTCACAGCACTTGGTTCTGCAGTCTAGTTCTGTTCTCGTCTGGAATGCCTTCTTTGTGGAGTCTGCATGTCCTCCCTGTGTCTGTATTGGCTTTTCTCGGGCGGCTTAGTTTCCTTCCACTTTTGGAAGCCATTCTGTAGGTGAATTGGTCATTTCTAAACTGCCCATAGATGTGCACGCCTGTGTGTGTGTGTGTGTGTGTGTGTGTGTGTGTGTGTGTGTGTGTGTGTGTGTGTGTGTGTGTGTGTGTGTGTGTGCGCATGTATGCATATGTGTGCAGATAATAGGTTGGTTCCCTATTCAAATGAATTTCTATGCATTTCCTTGCAATTCCCCTGCAACTCTAGCTCAAGTTTATTTAGATGCTTTTACACAAAACACTGATAAGAAAAAAATGCTAGTTAACATAAGACAAATAATTAAACAGAATTATCAGTTGTATTCATTTATACTTATCCATCAAATTATATATATATCAAGAGTATGTCTAAAGCCAGGCAATGCATTGGATTAAGTACATAATCAGAACTACTATGGCACCAGAATGTCTGAAGTGATTTACTGATTCTGCCTATAAATACTGTCTGATGTGGCAATGATATCAGTTCATTATGGGGTCTGGTAGGATATAGGATGGTATACAGCAGAACTGTACCTCCAGATATATGAACAAAGCAAAGAATAATTAGTGACATGGCCTTAAGTTGAGGTCACTTCTTAAATTCTGGCACTACTGACTTAGAACTTGGTGTCCACTTTTAGGTGGGATGAAACAAAAGTGTCAAAATAAATAAGAGACATCTCCCCATGCTTCTTCGAGCACATATGCAGAAAAGCAGAAGACAATCTGTTGAAGAAGATTTGGGACAGATAGGAAGAAGGTAAGAGCAAATAAGGGCATCCAGCAAAGAGGTGGATGGATTGTGTGGGAGAAGATCTGTGGCAGTCAGGCATGAGTGTCGAAGAAGGCAGGAGTGTGGCATTAAACTGACAGAGTTGGTGACAGTTAACATGACACCCCAACAACATATAGAAAATGAGAAAAAGGGGGTTAATGATTATGATGATGCTGATCTCCCCAAAATCTGGACAGTTGATAGGTATGCTAACAACCCATCAAAATTACATATAATTACAGAGCTAGTCTAACAACCATGAGAAATGTATTTATTTCCAGGCAAACAGTATAGAAATCAACACTGAGCAATGCTCATTTTCAATGTCATCATTGAACTCTATCCAAGAAAGACTATAGGAATGCAAATCCCAAAACATATGTAGTCTGCACTTAAAGTAATGCATTATAAAAGGGGGATATAAAGAGTGATTGCAGAAACTAAGAAATGTAGGAATCAGCAGCAAGATAAAGGAGACAAGAATGAAATATAGGACCCACTTCACTTGTCTTCTGTTAGAGAAAAAGGAGGACTGGAAACATCAACCATTTAAAGCCAACACATAAGCCCTAGAATTAAGACAGGCTTCCTGCATTGCGAAACTTTTACTTTCAAGGTTTCTGCATTGCAGTACAGTAAACCTGGTTAATTCAGAGCAGTGCAGTAAGCCGGTTTATTCAGAGCAGAGTGCAATAAGTCTGGTTAATTCAGAGCAGAGTGCAGTAAGCCTGGTTAATTCAGAGCAGAGTACAGTAAGCCTGGTTAATTCAGAGTAGTGCAGTAAGCCTGGTTTATTCAGAGCAGAGTGCAATAAACTTGACTTATTGACAGCAGAGTACAATAAGCCTGGTTAGTTCAGAGCAGTGCAGTAAGATGGATAATACAGAGTAGTGTAGTGATTCTGGTTAATTTAGAGTAGTGCAGTAAGCCTGGTAAATTCAAAGCAATGCAATTGGCCTGGTTAATTCAGAGCAGTGCATTAAACCTGGATAATTAAGACCCACACTAAGTCTGGATAATTCAGAGCAGTGTAGTAAGCCTGGTTACTTCACAGACTGCTCTCCTGCAGCATGTCTACATGATCACTGGCTGTCTTGAAAGTAAAGCTGCATGCAAATTCAAATATATGCAATGTAACCACTCTAGACCCCACTCAGTAAGGTTTTGTGATGAGCAGGTCCTGTCTCCTGAACCTAGTAAACTTCTTTGTAAAAGTTACTGAGCCTGTGGACAGTGGTTTCCCTGTACATACTGCTTATCTTGACCTGGCCAAGGCTTTTGACCCTATCCTTTATGAAGGTAGCATTGAAAAGTTAGAAAAAATAATGTAAATGTCTATATTATCTGTTGGATTGCACATTGGCCGTCCAATAGATTCCAAGTAGTGAGAGCTGCTGGCACTCTCTTTTAATGTAAAATTACAGCTAGTTGGGTACAGCAAGAATCAGTTATGGGCCCTCTCCTTTTGGCATTTATTCTGCAGATGGCCAAGTCAATATTCCTGAAGTATGGTTGACCCAGTTTGCTGACAACTGCAATGTGAACACTGTTTTTTTGCTCATTCACTGATACTAAACTGTTCCAAATAGGGTAAGAATATGTACATATCTAGTGTACTGAAAACAGACTCAAGCCAAATGCAAAAAAGTGCAGTGTAGTAGTGTTTGGGAAAAAAAACACTGTTCCTACCTGACATACTATAATTGGTACTCCTACTGAAACAGATGCAGTCATAAGAGACGTGTGTACTCATGTGGACAGCTCTCTCATTTGATCATAATGTTTCTGCCATAGTGAGGAATCCTTCTTTCTTGCCCAGTTAATTTCCAAGGGGAAGTCTTTAAGACCCAGAGAAGTGACCTTACTGCTGCACTCTTCCTTTATCAGACCCATCAGTGAATACAGTGTCCCCTTGGGTATGCACAGATGAAAGCATATTGTTGAACTGGAAAAGCCCCAACAATTGAAAAAAATGAGAAGCTTTAAATTCCTCAACTATGTCACAGTGTCAGTGGCAGAACAGGTAGCATACTCAGCTTTGGTTGATCAGGCTCTGGGGTCTACTCCCCACACCAGGTCCTGCTAGCTCAAGTGGATGTAATGGGTCACAGGGCATCTAAAACTAAACATGGCCGTACATGGTAACCCTGGTGTAAATGTATGTCTATCCAGCCAATCATCACAACTATCTTTTGCTTAACCTGTACTGGTAACTTATTCCTTAGGCTGGAAATACACTGAGTTAGGTACCTATCCCTTCAAAAAGGCTCATTTATTTTTTGGTGTAAATTTAGGTCCCCAGTATGTGTGTTTGTAGAGCCACTGGCTTTGAAACAAAGTAAGAGATCAAATAGGACTGAGTCTTTCATGGTTCAAAAATCAAGACCCAAACTCAAGACCTAGGTCTCCTTGGAGCAGCCAGTAGGCTACTGAGTAAAAGGAGTCATGCTAATCTATCAGGATAGTTTAAAAGACTAGGGAAATTTCCCTGATACCCTAATCAGATTTTCCATAAAATATAAATACCACCTCAGGTCTCCCCTGAAAAGAGGATACTAGCCTAGTGGGACTAACCTGCTCAACAAAGGTTGAATAAAATAAACAATCCCCAATAGACTAGCATGACACAGACTGTTGCTCTTTCCCAGTGTATCTGTACTTTATTCACTGCCTTACGTTCTATATATGTAATTAGAGATGCAGCACATGCATTTAAATGCTCTGTATTGCACACCTTTAACTGGACAATTAGTAATATAAAAAGCGTGTCTCAATGTCTGTATGTCAAATTTCTTTGTTGACTTCATGTCACTTTCACTGTCATTTATGTATATAATTATGAGCAGGAAATACCTTTAAGTTGGACAAAGTGCTAGCCCTCAAATTAGTTGTATATGCTATGACGTGCTTGGCTGTACTCTTGCATATAGACTACTTAAGTCATATTCGTATTCATAAATACCTGACATGAAATATGTGGCTATATAAACTAAAACATGCATTCTGTTTTCCTATTTCTGTTCTGTAAACTTTCACTAATAAATGAAAAGGCAATACAGTGAGTTGGCTGTAGAGGAATCATTTCAGGATGTGAAGGAGGCTATGTCACATATGTAGATGTTTTTTTCTAAATTAGAGATATAGCAAGACTGAAAAAAATAAAAAAGCTGCATAAGGAAAACTCCATTTTTTATTGTAAAAAGAAAGCAATAATGTAAAACATGTGGAGAACTGTATTAACTGTGCAAAACTTATAATTCTATGTATGCATGTATTTATTTATGTCTGCTTGTTAATTGGAGTAGAGCATTGATCCAGCTGGATCTTTATCAAGGCTCAGCTTAGAACAAATACAATAAAATGAGCCATTCATGAATCATGGAATACCACTGATTTGTTAGGCTACATGGAATATGTGTGTGTAAATAGTAAAATAAAATTGCCTAAAAGAACTTTATGCAAAAGTTCATAGGACCTATAGAACTGAAGACATCTAGAAATGAAGAAAATTATAGACAAAAATTTAGGCTACATGTGGAATTTACATTTTTTGGAAAAAAGTGAGGAGTAGATATGGCAAGAGAAAACCAAATTTCCCACACTAGATTTTATTACTTAAGTTATGTCAAAGTTTTGAAAAACATTTGCAGGAGGCAGTTTTGAATAAGAATGTTTTAATGCTGATTACAAACATATGGGCTGAAGTAAATTGCAACAACTGGATCCAAACTACAATCACAGGAGACCAAATGAAAACGAACCACAATAAAATTACTGTTGTTTTATTCTTCACCCTTCTTCTAGTGCCTTGGTGTTACCACCTTTTTAGAATACATACATCTTAAACAAATTCGCTTTTATACTATTGAATTCGTAATTACCATCAATTATACAATTAAACACACTGCACATTTAAAGTAAACACTTCCAATTAAGTTTGTTATTTAGTCCCTGAGGAACCATTGTACCATACTTTAAAATATAAATAAATTTTTTATATAACAATTTTTGTTTCAAAATATTTTCGTCTCCCCACAGACTATGAATCTGTTCTAAAATAGTACCTTGTAAAAAACTGTTATTTCCTTGGTGTTTATCCTTAAAATGTAGGGAAATTATTTTATTTTCCCTTTGGTGTTTTATATCCCTTAAATGTTCCATAAACCTAGTGTGAAACTTGCGTTTTGTTTCTCGTATATAAAACAACTTACAGGGCAATACAAAATATATATTACCCCTTTACTGTTACAAGAGTATGTGCCTCTAACTTCAAATTTAACATTGTTAATATATTCCACTTTATTCACAATATGGGTACATACATTACATCTTCCACATGTTGAAGTACCAAAACAATTCAAAGATCTTGAAGGGTCGAACACTTTCAAAGTAAAAGTTCCATAAACTAACATATTTTTTAAACTTTTTCCATTAGTAAATGAAAAATGCGGAATTATTGGCAAAATAGCTGACAACTGCCTATACTGTAATAAATATTTCCAATAAATGTTTAATTAAATTTACTATTTCTTCACTTTTGATGTTATACATAGAAACAAAATATATAGGATCAACTTTACATTCACTATCCCTTCTCTTAAAAAAAACAAAAAACACTCCGACCAGTAAAAAAGAAATAAAGAACCACTCGCTGAAGTAAAAGAACAAAAGTTTTACTGAATACATAAAACACTCCGTAATAAATGCAGATATTAGCACTTTTGTAAGGCACATAGACCAAACTTCATCAAACAATTCAATGATATAACAGTTCAGCTTTTATAATACACCCGCCCCTTCAATTAATTAATCAAATATAATCAATCTAATTGATAATAAACCTATATACTTAATCACCAAAAAATATAACATATATAAATTACATAAATTTACTTGTTAGTAAACATATATAACAATATTAAATGCACACTTTAGTCACCTGCCAACATAAAAATAATACAGTTAATGAAAAAAACATTTCATCTATCTAGTACCCTGAGCTTTAATTTACTATTGATGGAAATAGTGTCATTCAACCCAGAGGGGACATGGGCATTAAGAAAGACCTGCCACTAAGTTTCCTTGTCTTCCAACCATAACTTCCAAGGCCCTACACACTCTCCCCTCCTGACCTGCTGCAACACAACAAATTTAAACGCATGGTCAGGGAACATTTTGAGATGTCTAAATAAAGCATTTTTCTCATCACTCTTATGAACATTTACGAACATCATAAAGATGCTCATAAATGCGCTGATTCAATTTACGTTGGGTTTTCCTGACATAAAAACTGGGACATTGTGAACATAGGGCAGCATACACCACATGTTGCATGTGACAATTAAACTTACCCTTAATGGAAATAACCGTGTTAACAATCTTAACCTTGGATGTTACCAATATATTCCTACACTGACTACATGCACCACAAGCTACCATTTTACCCTGTACCTTACAGTCCTTGACTTGTTCCAATAAATTTTTAATATTCCTACCTCGTCTAAATATTAATTCAGGGTGTGCCCCCAAAAAAAGGTCCCAACCCCGAATCACTATTCAAAATAGTTCAATTCTTATTAACTATAGCTTGTATAGTATAGCTATCATTGGAAAAAGTAGTCACCAATGGACAAGATATATCATGCCTCCTTCCCGTTCTCATAGACATGCTCAAATTAACGGAATCAACAGTAACTTCACGGTCACCTAAATTGGTTATGTCCACATCAGTAGGTTTGTCCACCATGCTCAAAACATTTTCACCCAAGTTGTTCAGAATGGGCTTAAAATGGCCAACTACATGTTTATCTATCACCTCCCTTCTAACATTATTGATCAAATATTTGGGGTGCCCCCTATCCATGAACATCTAACACATGAAATCACATTCATCAATGAAATCCCTATAATTTGACATCATCCGGGCTGCTCTTACCAATTGCCCTTTGATTATTCCTTGCTTAACGTGCATGGGGTGACGATTATCAAAGTGTAAAATACTGTTCGAATATGTTAGCATTCTATAAATCTTTGATTGCAAACCATCCTTGGTTTTAACCAAATCAACATCCAAGTAAGAAATCCCATCCACATCAAGATTGTATGTAAATTTCAAAAATGCAGTCCTTCCATTTATATAATTCATAAATTCTACAATACCTTCCTCAGATCCCTTCCATGCAATAAATAAGTCATCCAAATATCTCAGATACAAGATAACATCATTAAACAAAGGAGAAGTAAACAAATAGGTTTTCTCCCACCAGGCCATCACCATGTTGGCAAAAAGTGGGGCACATGTAGAACCCATGGCCACTCCCTCAAGTTGCTTAAAATAGTGTCCCTCAAGAAAGATATAATTGTTCCTAAGCACTAACTTCATCAGTTGTGTTAACATATTATTAGTTGCCTGAGGTAACCCGAACTCTTCAAACAAGTATTCAGAAAACCATTCAAGGCCTATATCTTGTGGGATACAACTATACAGCTCTTTAACATCAGTAGTAAGAAAAGTGACATTCTGATTAACCACATCAGCACCTTTACACTCATCCAAAAAATGCCATGAATCCTTGCACAAATGAGGGATGGCCATAACTCTGTCCTTCAACTTATAATCCAAGTATTTAGCTATATAGCTAGTTTTAGACCGGGATGAATCTACTATTGGCCTAAGAGGAGGGTTACACAAGTCCTTATGGATCTTGGGAATACCAAAGATCCATGGGACCTTTGGAACATCTGTGGACATATAGTTGTACTCATCCAGGTCAATTTGATCCTGTATTAACATATCCAACAGGTCACTATCAATTCTACTACATGCAATATTAACCTAATTTAAAGAGGCTTCAGTGTAAGTATCACCATATAAGATGTCAAACATTTTTTGCACATAGTCGACTTTGGACATGATAACCACCCCTCCCCCCTTATCCAGTTGCATAGTCCATACATTTTCATTTCTTAACTCATTCAAATAATCCATTTCAACTAATGACATATTAGCCTCAAAAACACTATTCCCCAAAAAATGCCAAAAATCAGTTTCACACATTTTTTCAAAAGCTTTAATGGCATAATGTAGGTCAGGATTGTAAGTACTGGGCATTCTCCAACAATTGTTGGCATTAAAAACATCGTTGTCATTCTTATGCATAAATTTCAGGTTTAATCTATGGGTGTACATTTTAAGTTCACAAATAAGCTCATTGATATCACTTTTACCTCTGATTACAAAACTAAAACCTTTACAAATCACATCAGCATGCTGAGTTGAAAAATCATAATCAGTGAAATTAAACACTTTAAAATCCTCCTTAGAATTCAAAACAATGTTAGGTTTACTAAAAGTTTCTCTATTCATCTCTCATGAACAGGCTATATTTCTGCCCGTACTGTTTCCAATTCCCACCTTGGGGATATGGACTCCACTGCTGCCGTGCTCGATTCTTTATCCTCTTGGAATGCCTCGGCCTAAGCTGGTCCAAAGGGGCCTCCTCTCCATGACTGGTAGCTGCATTGGCCTCAATATTGGATTGCTGCAACAAACCCTGCTGTCGTTTCCCCTGCACAGGTAGAGGAGGTGGGTAAGCATAACCACCCTCATAAGCACGTCTGTCCCTCTCCAACTTCTTGTTTTTCTGACTAGCTATCACTGAAACAGTGCCTTCCAGCTGTTGAAAAACATGATCATAAGTTAACTTACATTGTTCCCACATGTCCCCATGACTGATCCTCTCATCCAGGATATGAATCACCTCCTGCAGCTGCCCCAATACCATGTTGTTATGTTTGCACATCAATTCCAACAACTCACAACTGTGCCGGTCGAATAGGGCCAAAAGATCCCGGTGATAAGGTTAATGTGGAATAATCCCATTCGGGAACTTCCACATACGTAAACCCTTCTGTATATGCTGCAGTTTGAGACACTCCCGAAAATAAAAATTCTCTTGCTGAATTTTTTTATATTCCAATAACTTGTTTTTATAATCCAAAAGAAGTCTGTCCAGATTAGAAACCCCTCCCTGCAGCTCACGAACTGTAGGTACATCACCATGAAGCCAGCGGACTAAAGATTCTGTTGGAATGTTACCACACACCCTGTTGTTATTGGCATGCAAACTACCAGGTCTGGAAGCAGAAATATCCTCAACCAAAGGTATACTGTCCCTTAAAACTCGAGGAGTGTTGACAAAATCATGTTCCGTTGTAAACACTCTGATGTTGCCACCATGCGAACTACCAGCCACTGAACTGGAAGCAGAACCATCCTCTACTGGAGGCACACTGTCCCCGAGCACACAGGGAGAGTTAGCAAACTCACGTTCCGTAATTGCATCACATTGACGGCCGTTGCCATTACCCACTGGAATCCTCGGCAATAACTGCTGAACTAAAGCCATTCAATTAGTTAATGCATCCTTGAGTTTCTGAAATTCGTCCATAGAAACAGAATATTCCCCTCAGCCATAGTAGTTCTGATAACTCAGAAAAAAACAAAAAACACACTGACCAGTAAAAAAATAAGTATTGAACCACGCTGAAGTAAAAGAACAAAAGTTTTACTGAATAAATAAAACACTCAATAATAAAAACAGATGTTAGCGCTTTCGTAAAGCACATAGACCAGACTTCATCAGACAATTCAATTATATAACAGTTCAGCTTTTATAATACACCCACCCCTTCAATTAATTAATCAAATACAATCAATATAATTGATAATAAACCTACATACTTAATAAAAAAATATAACATATATAAATTGCATGAATATACTAGTTAGTAAACATACATAACAATATTAAATGCACACTTTATTCTCCTACCAACATAAAAATAATATAATAATAGAATAATAGAATAATTTCAATTAATGAAAAAAATATTTCATCTATCTAGTGCCCTGATCTTTAATTTACTACTAATGGAAATAGTGTCATTCAACCCAGGGGGGACATGGGCATTAAGAAAGACCTGCCACCAAGTTTCCTTGTCTTCCAACCATAACTTCCAAGGCCATACACGCTCTCCCCTCCTGACCTGCTGCAACACCGCAAATTTAAATGCATGGTCAGGGAACATTTTGATATGTCTAAATAAAGCATTTTTCTCATCACTCTTATGAACATCATAAAGATGTTCGTAAATGCACTGATTCAATTTACGTTGGGTTTTCCTGACATAAAAAACAGGACATTGTGAACACAGGGCAGCATACACCACACCTTGCGTGTGACAATTAAACTTACCCTTAATGGAAATAACCCTGTTAACAATCTTAACCTTGGATGTTGCCAATATATTTCAACACTGACTACACGCACCGCAAGCTACCATTTTACCCTGTACCTTACCCTTTTGGGGCACACCCTGAATTAGTATTTAGATGAAGTAGGAATATTAAAAATTTATTGGAACAAGTCAAGGACTGTAAGGTACGTTGTAAAATGGTAGCTTGTGGTGTGTGTAGTCAGTGTAGGAATATATTGGTAACGTGAGAAAAATGCTTTATTTAGACATATCAAAATGCTCCCTGACCATGCATTTAAATTTGTGGTGTTGCAGCAGGTCAGGAGGGGGGAGCATGGAGGGCCTTGGAAGTTATGGTTGGAAGACAAGGAAACTTGGTGGCAGGTCTTTCTTAATGCCCATGTCCCCCCTTGGTTGAATGACACTATTTCCATCAGTAGTAAATTAAAGCTCAGGGTACTAGATAGATGAAATGTTTTTTTCATTAATTGTATTATTTTTATGTTGGTAGGTGAATAAAGTGTGCATTTAATATTGTTATGTATGGTTACTAACTAGTATATTTATTTAATTTATATATGTTATATTTTTTGATTAAGTATATAGGTTTATTATCAGTTAGATTTATTGTATTTGATTAATTAATTGAAGGGGGTGGGTGTATTATAAAAGCTGAACTGTTATATCATTGAATTGTCTGATGAAGTTTGATCTATGTGCCTTACGAAAGCGCTAATGTCTGTATTTATTACTGAGTGTTTTATTTATTCAGTAAAACTTTTGTTCTTTTACTTCAGCGAGTGGTTCTTCCCTTCTCTTAAAATGTTGATCCCTGTAATCAGTCATTCTTTTCATTGAAAAATCGTTATTACTAAAATGCAGAATTTTATCTACTGCTAATTGCACATCTATTGGATCATACCCTCTACTTAAAAACATGTTAGTTGTTGTTTGCATTTCATATTGTAAAACATTTTTATCTAAACAAATCCTGGACAACTTCAATAGTTCACCATAAGGAAGAGCTTTTGTCACATGTGGTGCATGACAACTCGAGACATGTAAATATTGCCCCCCATCCACACACTTCCTGTGAATGTTGCTAACCACTTCTCCAGTGACTCTCCCCTCCAAAACTAAGTCTAAATATATTACCCTCATGCCTTGCTGTAGTCCATCAAAGGATATGTCATAAGTATTTCCATTTAAATAAGATATAAAGTTATGGACCTCATCATGACCGCCTTCACAGATAAAAATAAGGTTGTCAATATATCTATAATAAAATTTTACATATTTTTTTACAAAATCCTGTCTATACAAATATGTGTCCTCAAAAAATGACATAAAAATATTTGCATACATGGGGTCAAAAGGCGCCCCCATGGCAGTCCCTTGCTTCTGCCTATACAACTGTTTATTAAAACAAAAATAATTATTTTTAAGCCAAAACTCCACTAATTCAACAATAAAATTTGACAAAGGACTATCACCTAAAACATGTATAATAGCTTTTAGGCCATCAGAATGTCTAATCGAAGTGTATAGGCTTTTCACATCAATTACTATCCAATATTTTATGTCATTCCATACTACTGAAGAAATCTTATTTAAAAAATCAAAACTATCTTTAATATATGCTGGAACCTTCTGTGCATAAGGTAACAACAACTTATGTAATATCAAACCTAAATTGTGCAAGAAATATTTGCAGGCTGAAATAATAGGTCTGCCAGGTGGGTTATACATATTTTTGTGTATTTTTGGCAAACAAAAAAAGTAGCCATTTCACATTGTTTGTCAAATAATTTTTCTTTTGCATCCTTTTTCTGTAAAATACCCTAACCTGACACCTCTATCTATAAGTCTATCGTAACTTTTTAAGGCCTGATCGTATTTCTTTATATTTATTTGTATACTTCCTGGTCATCCAGGTGTTCCATGCAAATCTTATAATATTGGACTATGTTCATTACAATGATCTTATTGCCCTTATCAGCCTGTTTTATTATCACATCACTTTTGGTTTGTAAATCTTTCAAAGAACGCCATTCTTTATGTGTTAAATTATATCTAATATTACCCTTTTTCATAATCTCGCTACATATGTTTTCTCCACCAAAGTTAATCATAGAACTAAAATGTGTAATATGTTCGTTTTCAAAAGGAGGAATAAACTTACTCTTAATCGGAACATCTGAAGCATCAATATTACAATAGGCATTCACATCAGAAGCATAATTAATTTCATCGTAACAAGAGTGGAAACTGTCTTCTGACTCCTCCTGAATTAACTGAACTGAAGACATCTAGAAATGAAGAAAATTATAGACATAAATTTAGGCTACATGTGGAATTTACATTTTTTGGAAAAAAGTGAGGAGTAGATATGGCAAGAGAAAACCAAATTTCCCACACTAAATTGTATTACTTAAGTTATGTCAAAGTTTTGAAAAACATTTGCAGGAGGCAGCTTTGAATAAGAATGTTTTAATGCTGATTACAAACTTATGGGATGAAGTAGTCTGTTTTAAGTCTGTTGGGAGGATTCCTAAGGTCTGCAATTGTTTTTAATGTGGAAAATGCATCCTCCCGTACACATATGTGTGCATACGCACAAACACACACACATTAGCATGGCTTTTTTCTAAGTCGCCGCTTCCTGTCTTTAATTCATTATCTTATATAGGCAGAACAATTCCAATATCCAATATCAAACAAGCCAAAGTTGCCAAGAACAAAAATCCAAACCATAAAAGGCACACCTTGGTCAACACAAAAGCAATGAAAGGAATTAGTCCACCATCAAGGAACATAAAATACACCAAATTTATTGAAAATACAATAATCAATTCAGTGCTTTCACCTCTTCAAATGAGACTTCATTAGAACTATTGCAATAACTGATGTGACCACTTTATATACTTAAAAGCATCATTCAATTAACCAATTGAAATTGCCAATTAATTACAATTAAACAATATAGGCATTTTCTTAAAAAAAAACTATTGGTGTGTGTTTCACATAAAATGCTATTGAATACAAAAATAAGCCAAGGTGATTTAAAATGCTACAATCAAAATATTGAATCTTTAAATAGAGGAAATAACTGTTAAAAGACAGTAATGGCTATTTAAAACTAATCTTTATTTTAAAATAGGGACTGGAGTGACATAAAATGAGAAGAATATTAAAATACAAAACAAATAAATGCTGGTATAGTGAAACAAAAGTTGTATGGGGAAGTAAATAAAGATACTATTATAAAATATACCTTAAAGTTTGACACTCTTTAATCTCAACACAGGTAGTAAAGACATCTGATTGTTTAGTCCAGGGAGGACAGTGACATCCAGTCTCAATTTCCACTGCAATTCACGGTACTACAAAACATTTCCCATTGCCCCGCTAGGGCCTGGAATAACCTGTTCAAGTACCCAAAAAAGAAATGCACACTTCACACATTCACTCACATGTCTCTGGTTTTTAAATATTTGTGTGAGATATTTAGAGATGGTTTTTCATATGCTTCTTCTGTCAAAGTGCATCTTGCAGCCATCTCAGCTTGTATGTCCATGGATTCCCCTCTTTTACTTCTTTTTGTGGTCAGTGTATGAAAGGCGTGTTGCGCACGAGATCCTCTCAAAAGTAAATTCCTCCTTAGGATCTCAACTTTGTTCTTGAAAAATTGACCCTACCTGATTTTGCACCTGCCTCTCAGGCTGATTCATGGTTCATAACTTGGAAGACTGTTTTACTTATTGCTCTGACATCTACAAGGTGAGTCTTTGAGCTCCAAGTTCTCAGAGTGGACCAGTCCTATTTGATTTTTCATAAGGACAGGGTTGTGTTATGCAGTAATCCATCATACATGCCTAACGTAATTTCTGCATTTACCTTGAATCAAGCTTCCAATCTCCCAGTCTTCTATCCTGATCAAAAAAAAAAAAAGCAAGGGAGAAAAGATTCTACATTGCTTGATATACACAGGCAGCTCTGGTACTACCTTGACAGAAAACACCCTTTAGGAATGATGAAAAGCTGTTGGTCTCTTATATGTGGGCTAAAACACATCAACCTGTCTAAGAAAACTATTGCATGGCGGTTTCTTTTGCTATTCTTTCCTGTTACTCCCACCATGGTAAATCTCTTCCAGACAAGATTAAGGCTCAATCAATGAGAGCCTTATCCTCCTTGATGATATATTGAAAGGGGTGGGCTGTAGATCCACTCTACAGACAGCAACCTGGTCCTTTGTTCATACCTTCAGGAAGCACTGCAAGCTGAATTTCTTTTCAAAGTCCAGAGCTGACTTTGCTAGGACCATTCTCCAAGCAATCCACAGCTTATCCTTACAATCCTATCTTGGTTTGTGATTTCCTGTGGTGTTTACTGGTAAGAAGTTTAATTTAAAATGTATATTTTATTTTTTACCACAGTTTGTCACTGTTTATATGAAATAATGGATAGCTTGAAGACAAGAAAATCTACTTTGATTTATACTTTGCTGTTTTAACTTTAATTTTCACTGTTGGTTGTTAGAAAGGGATAGGTTTTAAACAGGCAAGCTCTAGCCATCCCAAGGGGCCTAGTCAGCTATAAAGTCATACAGATTGCAGAGAAGACAATCCAGAGCTTAACTAAACAATGTTATCATGGTTTATGATTCACTGTGAAATTGACTAGTAAGTTTTATTTGAATTTATATTTTTTACTACTTTATTTCACTGTAGGAAAAAAGGGATTGCTTGAAGATAAGAAGATTTACTTGGATTTATATTTTGTTGTTTTACCTTTAATTTTCACTGTTGGTTGTTAGAAAGAGATAGGTTTTAGACAGGCAAGCTCTAGCCTTCCCAAAGGGCCTAGTCAGCTATAAACTCACACAGACTGCAGAGAGGACAATCCAGAGCTTATTTAAACAATCCAATCATGGTTTGTGATTTATTGATCTTTACTGTTAAAAAGAACTGCGATTGTGAGCAATAATGAGCAGAAGCTACTGCACCTATTCATGGGTAATGTAAAGGAATTACAGCTTTTATCTGACTTTCAGAATTTGTATGGCCAGAACAATAACTTTACTGTACTTACTTAATTGTATATTGCTTGAGTCATTTTTCTCATGTAACTTCATTTAAGTTCTCTTTGCTAATTTTGCTTATTCCTTTCTTTTATAATTGTTTTATTCAATTGAAGTTAAATATAGATTCCTTAAATCATGTCTTTCGAGGCTTTGGAGTGATTAAGTATCATTTTTCTGCATTTTCTTGCTGCCTTTAGCTAATTCCGCCTAAAACGATTTTCTAGAGTTTCTGGGATTTAAAAAGCTTGTTTCAGCTACATATTGTACCTATTTTACTGCCTGCATTTTAACAAAGTTGTTTTTGTGTTTAAATTACCTGTGTAACTGTTATCGGCTACACACTCAAATGTGATAGCCATTTCTGTGCATTTAAAGTGTTTTTTTGATTGTATCTGCTTTATTTTCTGAAAAAACAAAAAAAATACTTGTTTTCCTGCCTTTCTTAGCTAGTTTAGTCCAGTTTTCAGGTTAGTGCTGAATTCAGGGCTGTGTTACAAGTTTCTGTGTTTGCCCATACCTTACTTGGATAGAAGCAAGTTTCTCTGTTCACTGTGAGAAAGGGAGCTTTGAGCAGCCTATCTGTCCCTGGAGGAGTGCTTTCAGCCCAGAAATTAGTAGTTTATTGGCCATTTTGGGCTAATTTCTATCTGTTTTATTTTACTGCTATAAAACCCACATTTACAAGGTTTTGCGCACCTGGCAGTGCCGATTAGCTAGGCTATATCTATTCCCAGCTCCACAAAGTCTACTCTTCAATTTTTTCCCTTGGAACTAGACAAACTTTCAACTTAAGTACTCAAACCATTCACTTCTCATCCCGGCGCTTGCCTCAAAACTCATAGCAAGCACTTATAAACCCTAGCACTAGACCCCCCCTATACTGTAGATAAACATAAGGCTCTCTATTCAACCTTACCAGCCATCCAGTAAAACAGTTCACTGTACCTATCCAGGCATGTCCAAAGGGCAGTTTCAGGTGTACTCTCTGGTCCAACTGGTGAATCTGGGCATTTTGAGTCAATGTTACAATTGCCTCATGTACACAGACAACCCTCTCCTCCTTCCACCAAACACTAATACATGCGAGAGATGTAATTATACAGCCAAACTGCAGGCTAAGCTCTCTCAACCCAAGACTGGACCAGGCAGTCCAGAGAAGAATGGAATTACTTGCATCACACCACCAGTCTCACATAGACCTATGAAACCAGCACCGGCATAAAACACACATAAATACACAAAAACATACTCGGAGGCTCTAAATAAAAATCTTCAAAAGCAACAGAGACCTCCAAAGCAGACATCCAAGCAATCTCCACCCCCCCAACACAAACCATGAAACACATACTTCACAAAACGAGTGTGCCACACAATCACAGCCCTTCAGGCAAAATAACATACCCAACACACTAGTAATAGGGGACTCTATAGTCAGGCACACTGATATCCCACTCACTAGGCTGAACAAGGAGAAGGTTACTGTTAGCTGCCTGTCAGATGCCAGGATCTGCCACATAACACAAGCAGTCAGGTCACTCCAGAACAAGTACAAATATGACTCTGTCATTGTCCATGTTGGCATGAATGACCTGAGCCATGCCTCCCTGGACTACATGAAAAGAGACATGGAGGAGCTCTCTGATCACATAGCCCAGGTTGGTATGACCCTGACCCTGAGTAGCATCCTGCCCTCACCAAGAATGATACCATGGTATAGAGAAAAAAAATATCAATTTCAACAATTGGCTAAGCTTCTGGTGTCATTCAAAGAAGATCCAGTGTCTGTCAGCCTGGGATGACATGCTCGACAAGCCACACTGCTTCGCCAGAGATGGCTTGCACCTGTCACCCTTAGGCTTTCGAATACTGGCCAAGGCTCTTGCCACCTCCATAGTGCCTTTTTTAGGCAAGGCTCAAAAGACAAACCCACCGCCATAAATAGCACAAGTAACAAAAAACTGAGGGTAATGCTACTCAATGCCAGAAGTCTAAACCCCAAAATGCACGCACTCGAGGCACTCCTCAGTATGGAGAAAATCAATATATGTGCAGTAACAGAAACCTGGTTTAAGGCTCCTGAGAGCACCCCAGAACTACCAGGCTGCAATTCATACCATACATTTCATCCACAAAAACAGGACCAAAATACAAAAGGCAGGGGAGTATCCATATTCATCAAGGATACCACACCTCCAGGTTAGTGGCACAGCACGATGCTTCAGAGACCATCCACATGCAACTAACAATGGGCAAAACTGCTATTCAAATTACAGCTTGCTGCAGATCACCCACCATGACCCAGGACCCCCACTCCGCTTTCCTGGAAACACTGGGAAACATAAAAGTCCTACCAAACACCCTGATATTGGATATTAGGTGATTTCAATTGCCCAAACATTAACTGGGAGAACTACTCAAGTACAAACTCCCTTGCCCAACATTTCCTAGAATTTATAAACTCAAATGCCCTGGATCAACTGGTCAACACCCCCACCAGAGGTGACAACATATTGGACCTGGTCATCACCAACATGGGCGACCACACCAGAGGTCAACCCCTCGCTGGTTAGATCTGACCCTAAACTAATCACTCTGGATATCCACATTCCACCACCATCCCCGGACAAAGAAATCACCATGAAAAACTTTTCAAAAGCAAACTTAACGTTACTTAAGACCGAGGTGGGATGTTTCAAAGCCCCCATGCTAAAGGATAACACTCTCCAAGCTGCAAAATCCTTTACTAATGCACTCTATGGGCACCTACAAGAATGCATGAATCATGCTATCCCAAACAAAACCAAGACTCACTCCACCAAGAAAAGGAAACCAGTCTGGTGGACCCCTGCCATAAACAAGATATACAATAGAAGGAGGAAACTAGTACAGAAAAGAGTAAAATCTCAGGAAGGGAAGGCATCCCTGATCAGTATCAGCAAGAAACTACATTCCCTCATAAAATCATCCAAGGCTAGCTTCAAAAGAAAAATTGCCATGGACTCCAAAGATAACTACAAGGCATTCTTTAACAATGTCAAGAAGCTATGTGGAAATTTGCTCGGAGTTAGTGCAGAATGGCACAAAATATACTGAACTGACCGATATAGACAACATCCTGGCAGGCAGGTTCAGTGCGAACTTCACACCCCTCTCACCCCCAAAAGGGCCCATAACTATACCAGAAGAATGTAGTGCCCCTGAAATCACAGACACTCAGGTTAAAACAGCCCTCTCCAAAGCCAAAAACACAGCATCAATGGGACTAGACGGTGTCCCAGGCTGCATCCTACATGAGCTCAAAGATGAACTAACCCCTCAGCTAAACACACTGTTTAAAATCAGCCTCTCTGCAGGCTACATACCCACAGAGTGGCACACAGCAATGGTTATTCTGCTCCACAAAGGTGGAGCCACAATGGACCCCGGGAACTATTACCCTATAAGCCTGACTAGCTTGGTCTGCAAAGCTATGGAGTGCATCATCATGGATCTCATTAGCAGAGACATTGGAAACCTCCAAACAATGGACCCTACCCAGTTCAGCTTTTTAAAAGGGCAGATCATGCCTCCTACATCTGGTGGACTTCTTTGAGAGAGTTACCAAGGCTATAGATGAGGGAAAGGTGGTCCACATAGCCTACCTAGACCTCGCAAAGGCCTCTGACACAATTCCCCACTTAGGTATTATAGACAAGCTCACCAGCCTGAACATAAACCCCTACATCATGAGATGGGTTGCCAACTGGCTCATGGACAGAATCCACATGGGAAAAGTTGCAGGATCTAGGTCTGACTCTAAACTGGTTACAAGTGGCATTCCCCAGGGCTCAGTCCTAGAATCCCTCCTGTTTGGCATATACTTCTCAGAGGTACAGGCAAGCACAGGAGGACTATGGCTGACCAAGTTCACAGACGACTACAAACTAGGGGCTATAATTGACTCTCCGGCTGACACAGACATCCTTCAAAAGAGTCTCACTGAGACAGATACCTGGTGTCAAATCCATGGCCTCAAGCTAAATGCCAAAAAGTGCATAGTCATCCCCTTGGAAAAAAACAAAGTACCCAGAAAATACCACATAGGTGGTAGCCCCCTAAATACGGAAGATGTAATAAGGGATCTGGGGACCCAAGTAGACAGTAACCTCTCCTTTGATAATCACTTGCCAAAGTGGTTAGAAAATCCTTCTATGCAGCCCACTTAATCACAAAAGGGTTTGCATCCAGGTCGAAAGAGGTCATTGGGCCCCTGTACGCATCACTCATCAGACCCATCATAGAGTACAGTGCCCCATTTGGGATGTACCTTACAAGACACCTGCAACAACTGGAAAGACCACAGAAGTTCCTCACCAAAAGGATCACTGGCCTCAAGCAGATGCCCTATGCAGCTCAACTGAAGAAACTCCAGCTGTACTCGGTTGCATAGTGCCCACTCAGAGGTGATCTCTGCCTAACATACAAAGCCATGTCCAACCCAGAATTGATGGACATGCTCCACCTAAAGGAAACCATATCCACTCGAGCCACACGATCCAGGGATCTAAACCTCACCACAACAATAAATAGGACGTGCTGGAGGGATAGATTCCTGTCCCAAAGACTTCCCATGCTCTGGAACAAGATTTCAATCTACGTTAGGCAGAGCTCCTTGCTAACCCTCTTCAGGAGAAACCTTGACGAGTTGATGGGAAACAGAAAGTTTACCCCAAGGATCACTTCAATGGCTCTGCTGGACAGAGGCACAGGGAACTAATCTAAGGGGGAGGCGAAAGCCAACACATTCTGGCTAGGCTTATAAATGCCTTTGGGCAGATAGGCTAGTACCTACCTATGAACCTATTAATGATTTGCTAAAGCACAAATATCTTGTACAGTGTAATAAATGCTATGCATATTTAAATGTAACACCTTATAACACTGGTGATCTGTGTTCTTCGTGTCAAAAGCTGGATGATTTGCTTACCATTATTAGAAGTAAATCTAGACTTATTGATGATGATTACACTTGTGCAACTGACAAAGCTTGAAGAGCTATTATTACATATATTAATGACTGGACTGTAGAGATAACTAACGCTAGGAAAAGAGCAAATAGAACACATTAAGGAAACAATGTATCTATTGTCTGTAAAGATCATTCAAACCCTATGAAACAAGACGACTTTGGAAATCTATTTACAAGTATACAGCAGTCTGAGGATTCAGAGTGTTCTAAAGGAAACAAAAAAAGGAAGAAGGGAAGAAGTTCACAAGAAATAACAAGGAAGAAAAAGAAACTGACCAATGACTGTAAAGTAAAGAGAAAACATAATAAAAAGGGCACAGCTTTGTTTTGCAACATGCAGATTACAGGGAATGATAGCATTGTTCTATCTGAAAACCTTCAGTCTACAGAAAAAGGCATAATTTTTCAAAAAGATAAGGTAGCTAAGGTAGAAAAAAAGAGGAAAGGGGCAGGTGAAAATGAAGAAATCAAGATGGAATGTGGAAGGATTGAAGAACATTACTGTAAGAAAAAAGAAAAGATAGACAGATGTTGACTGTATGGCTCAAGCTTTGGATGTACAAAGCCAGCCAGGTGAGAATTGTACGCTGGCAAATTTAATACACAATGAAAACAGTGGGATTAATACGACTAATGGTGATGGGGATCATTTCTTTGTAACAATTGATTGAGCAGATATTACTGTAGTAGAAGTTGAAGATTCTTCAGATCTGGTCTGAAATTATATTCTTGTAATTGGAGATTCAGTTAGTAGAGGAACTGATACTTGCATTTCCAAAGAAGATAATGAACATGCTTGCCAGGAGAAAAAATAGAAGATGTGAGAGAAGCCTTGGAATGCCTTAATATAAGGAAGTGCGAATCTGTTTTTATTCATGTCAGTACAAATTATCTCATCCACAAGGACTCTCTGCTGTTTGTAGGGAACTTACATCCCTCTTAGATAGTGTTGCTTGTACTGGAGTTAGGGCATATTTTTCACAAGTAACATATAGAAAGGATAATCAGGTCACCGTGAATGAAAAGTTTTCTGGGGTAAATACCTCCATGGAAAAAGTGTCCCATTTAAAACAATGGAAATGTGTAGAGCATACAAATGTTTTGGGCACATGTGTTCAGACAAAAAGGCATACATTTGTCAAAAATCAGGGAAGAGAATTTTTGCAGCAGATTTTTTTGATATTTAACAAACACTAGGCAGGATTTTTGCCAGGTTAACAGCTCACATATGGCAACATTTGATTCCTCTGTGATGATTATTAATGCTAGGAGCATAACAAATTTGTCACATTTACACAGGATTGATACTGTTATTGCTTGCTAAATATGGTTAAAGAACAATGGCTGGAAACCAGTTGTATTTTATTTATTTATTTTTTTATTTTACATTTGTTGACCGGGCTAGTCTAACTGGATACATGTCCATTTTCAGTGGAGGCCTGGGGAGATAAGCTCCTTGCAAAAAAATTAAAAAATTTGTACTTACAATTATGTTACAGGTTAATACAGAAATTATCATAGAGGTCTAAATACCTCACATTGCAAAATGCAGGTACAATACAAGAATGCAGGTATAATATATACTATATGCCCACAGAGTGGCAGTTTTGTCAGGGTATAAATGTTTTTACTGTAACAGACATTCTAACAAAAAAATCAGGTGGAAGCGTTATGATAGGGATTAAAGATAGTTATGAGACTTGTAATTATTACATGTTCAATGCTAATACCAATACTATATATACTGTGTAACTGTGGCAATAAAGACAACCCTGCAACATTTAACAATTGTTGGAGTGTATAGACCACTAAAGTCAAGTCCTGATGACCTAGAGGAATATATACATTTCTTGCATGAAACACAGGAGGGAAGAATAATATTAGATGGGGACTTAAACAGGCTGGAATAATATTGATTCAAGAACATTAGTAAGGAAATTATTCACAACATATGTCCAGGAACAACAATTGCTTCAGATTGCAAAAAAACTACAAGGGAAAGGAACATACTAGACATTGTTTGTGTTCCTAAAGAAACTACTGTTATTTCAAGTAAAGCTTTACCACTGTAGATGTACAGAGGTCATGGGGTTATAACGATTCATTTGTTGCTAGATAATTCTGCCAAACTGAAATTTAAACCATTGCACAGAAGATTAATTACAAATTCTAAGGAAGCAAAACTGTTACTATGTAAAATTAACTGAAAATTAAAAAAAAGTTTAATATCAAGATCTTGGCATTCAACATCAGGGGATATATTTCTATAAGAACAAGATACCTGATTAAGGTGAGAGAAAAAATATAAGAAATGGAAGAAGGTTACAACTACAAGTTTGAAAACTGAAATAAACAAGTTGGACAAACAAATTAAGCAAGTGTGAGACAACACCAGGAAAATTTTGAAGAAAATGTATATAAAGATATTGAGCATAACAGAAAACCTTTTCATAGATACATGAGATGTGGAAGGAGTAAAGACATACAAACTTAATAACTCTGTGTAGATTCTAAAATTTATTCTAAGGCACAACAGATTATAGATACATTTACAAAATCTTATGCAAATCAGTTTGGCTCCACAAAGGGGGTTATAACTCATCCTAGTGACATCCAGGTAACCTTAGATACTGGAATCAAATTAGATTATATTGAAAAAGAACTGTGCAAACTGGATCCAAACAAAGCTCAGTGAGTAGACGGAATTCGTAATAATGAGAACACTTCTACAAAAACTAACAGTACCATCGTATATATTATTTATTAGCTGAGATAAATATGGGGAGATTCCTCAAGACGGAAGACATGCGCTTATTAAACCTGTCTTTAAGGGAAAGGTGAGTAGGACAAATCTAGAGTCATATAGACCCTTAAGTCTACTTTTATGTTGTGGAAAAATAATGGAGAAGGTAATACTGGATAAGTTATTGTCAGAACTGGATAGGTTGGGACTTGAAGCCATATGTCAGCATGTATATGTTGAAAATAGATCTACTGCAACTTGTAACATGTTGTTCATAACAGCTATGAATGAAAACTTGTGCTGTGATATAATTTATATAGATTTAACTTCAGCATTTGACAGGGTCAAACACAAAACACTGATCAATAAATTAGAACAACTAGGTATAGATGTACTGTTGATAAGATGGATGGCTGCATGGCTAACAAATAGGACATGGCAAATATCATACAGCAATTGGACAGGTGAAATTCTTCGTTACAGTCAGGTTGTCCCACAGGGCTCTGTCCTAGGCCCTTGCTTGTTTAAAGCATATCTTTCATATAGATCACTGTGTGTGGATGTACCTTTAAGAAGCTATCCAAGGGCTTAAGTGTGTAAATACTGAGCATATACTCGTGTATGTATGTAAAGTCCACCTGTTAACTAGTTCATTTGTATTTTATGATGCTGCTATTCATCCTGATGTGTTTCTATGTATTAAAGCATCTAACCCAAATACCATGCCTGCTTGTCATCTATGTTAGAGACAGACGAGCGACATTGTGTCAGAAGCAGCATGTCTAAAGGGCATAATGTTAGAGGTGACATGGCTAAAATAACTTAAGGCAGTTGCTTGGAACTGGTGGAATACACAAGAGTGAATCATCCCTAAAATGTGCAGATGTCACAAAACAGGTCAGAAATGTACTTCATGTATTAAAACTTGCTTAGTACTATTTCTTGTTCACAAAATATGAAACAAGGCATACAGAATGTTTTAAACAATATTTGCATAAACCAATATGTACAATATTGATAAAAATGTTCAGATATTTTTATTTTATTTTATATTTGTTGATCAGGATAGTCCGACTGGATGCATGTCCATTTTCAGCGGAGGCCCGGGGAGAAAAGCTCCAGGTAAACAGAAACATTAAAAACATGTTACAATTATAATTTTGACAAAGAGTACATAAGCAAACAATAATAAACATGTTCTGCAGGTTAGAGTTAAACCCTGGTGAAAGCCAGGGGTAAATTAAACAGTAACTGATTAATAGATTTTACATAATCTAGAAGAGAGTTAGCCAGGCTTGATACAATGACATAGCCAGTTTAGTGCCAGATGTTGTTTGAGTCTAGTTTTAAATTGACCTAGGGAGGAGAGTAAAGTAATGTCAGCTGGAAGTGAGTTCCAGGATCTGCCTACAGAGTTTGCAAAGAGAGAGTCACCAGCTGCATTGTTAATTTTGCTTGTCTGAATTAGTAGTCTGTTAGAGGATCTAAGCAGTAGCTGATTGTGATGGGGGTGATAAGATTTTTAAGTGTAGGAATATTATCCGGATTATAAAGGCTTTTATAAGCCATGATCAGTTAGTTATACTGAATTAGACTGGGTAGTTCAAGCCACCCAAGCTGGTTAATATTGATGCAATGATGTGTCCTAAAAGGCAGCCCAGTGGCAAACCTGGCAATGTGGTTGTAGCAGGTTGAGAGAGCTTGTTAAGTACAGTCTTGT
This sequence comes from Protopterus annectens, assembly GCF_019279795.1. Lineage (NCBI taxonomy): Eukaryota > Metazoa > Chordata > Ceratodontiformes > Protopteridae > Protopterus > Protopterus annectens. The sequence continues at coordinate 59,278,553 of NC_056739.1, read as the reverse complement.
TTATATTAGAAAGTATAGGGGATGCATACAAAAGTGTTGAGAGAAGGTGAGAGTGAGCTATGGCAATTTTAGCTGGAGGGGTTAGGAAGGCTTTTATTCTGTAAAGTGACCCCAGTTTTTTATTGATGGTTTTGATTGATTGGTTTACATGTTTGTCGAATTTTAGACTATTATCTATAATGACACCTAGTAGTTTTGTAGAGGGGGTCAGGGGAGATTAATGTGCCATCATTTGCATTTATGGTAAAGGTAAAAGCAGGAGACCTTTGTGTTGGTGAGAATAACATTTTAGTTCTTTTGGGATTTAGTATCAAACGACGTTCAGAAAACCAGTTTTCTATAGTGTTAAAGGTTGGAGATGTGGCAGAGCAGATCAGAGTGGAGTCATCAGCGTATTGGATACAGCTGACTTTTGGGATGACAGTATACAGGTCGTTAATGAAGATGGAAAACAGCAAGGGCCCTACTATATAGCCTTGTGGTACTCCAAGGGTGTTGGGTAGTAGGTTAGAGAGTTTGTTCTGCCAAAGAACAGCCTGCTTTCTCCTATTCATGTAGGCTGTAAACCATTGAAGGGCCTTAGTATCTAGACAGAATATTTGCAGGGTGTCTATTAGAAGTTGGTGATCAACCATGTCAAATGCCTTGAAAAGATCCAAGAAGAGGGCAGAGGATATGTGATTTTTGTTGCGATTATGGTTTATGGTTTATGGTGTTGGTGAAAGCTAGTAGGGCTGAAGTAGTGCTGTGGTGTGGACGGAAGCCATGTTGAGTATCTGCCATGAAATGATTCTGGATTAGGTGGTGCATGAGTTGTCTGTGGATACATTTTTCCATAATCTTTGCAAGTGGGGAGAGTATGGCTATTGGTCTATAATTGGAGAATTCAGTAGAACTGCCTCCTTTATGAAGTGGGATTACATAGGATATTTTCCTGATGGTGAGAATTCAAGCTTCTGTTATGGTTCGATTAATTAGTATTGATACTGGGTAGGCAATAGCATCAGCTGATTTTTGAAGGTAGTCGGCGGGAAGTTGGAAAGGGACTGATTATTCAAATGTCATTATTAGCATGTGTTTGTGCTTATTAAATGCTCCATTTTTAATTCTATGGATTTACCGTTACATTAGCATTGCGTGTCAATCACCGCACATTGCCGTTGTTAATCCCGCCCTCCCGCATGTCAATCATGGCTGGCACACCCATTCCTGCGCGAACTCGGTGGTGGGTTAATACACTTCAATTTCACCTTAAATTACACCAGTTTTAGCACTTAATTTAGCTAGCTATAGATTTGCTATTTTTTTAATACTGTTTTTTAGTAAGAGTCCTATAGTTAATGTATTTCTAGGGAAATTTTAAGGTTAGGAATACAATAGCTGGAGGGGTCAGGGGTAAGCTACACTTTGGCTAGTGTTGTGATTTAGCCAATTTGTAATGGGGACAAATTTGGGATCTGCTCAACTTACTTGCAGGCAGAATGAACAGAGGGGTAGGGAAGGTACAACAGCTACAGGATGAAATGAATGTGAGTTAGGTAGTAGAGAGTTTGATTAAAGATGTCACCCTAGGAGGGGGCTGACTAATGAAGATAATCAGGGGGTGGGGTGGGAGGAGCAGACAGGGAGAATGGAGTAGGGAGCAGCCAGAACAGGATTAAACAGGAACTTATGGATCCCCCCCCCACAGGGAGAAGGGCTGAAAAACTATCAGTGTAAGGTGAGGAATAAGCTTAAAAATATCTAACAAAAGACTGATCTGAGTAGCAGTGGAATACTTTAAATAATTATCACTGCAAGCACACAAACAGGGTTGTTTGGCAGTTATGGAGAGAGTTGTGATTAGTATAGAAACTATAATGAAAGTAAAAGCAAAACTTTACCAAATTAAAAAGTAAATGCTTGGGACTGGAACACTGTGTGAGTGGAAGGCTGATTCAAGGTATTATAACCCAATCTAGTGGCAATTGGCTGGATCCCCTCACTGTTGTTTTGCAAACACCTTTAATCCTCAATAGTTTACAAAAACTAAATTGTAATTCACCTATTACAATAGAAAAGCTGGAGGGAGCCAGGTTCTTGCTTCCCAGAGGTTTTACTTAATTAAGATAGCCAGCTTCAGTGAAGAAGGTAGATATTGCTTTATGCAGTTAATCCCAGGTGGGGATGGGGGGGTCACGCAGGAAAGAAACACATGCAAACTGAAAAATAAAGGTAAATAAGGCAGAATTAGTGCAAAGATTACAAGGTTACAAGAATGTGAAGTGGAGAGCATTCAATGAATAGATATGGAGAGTAAAATTAATTATATTGCATACATTATAATTAAAATTGATTATATTGCATACAGTATCAGCTCTGTAAAACCACAGACTAACAGCAATAACATGCAGCCTCTAAGTCAAGTTATAACAGCTGCATAATTCAGCAGTAAATACACACAGGATATAATGCACAAAGTATGGCTGTTTTAGAACAATAATTCTAGAGTTATGTTATTCAGTATGAACTAACAGTAACATGAAATGCGTTTACTTAGCCTTCTATAAAAGCAATTGTAAAGTCCAGCCTGTAAGTCTTCTAAGTACAGTAGCATGCCATAGGAATGCTTACAAATGTAATCAGAACATGATTAACCTCTGCAAAACAGTTAGCAGGATGCCTGGCAGATATTCAACAATTAAAGCTCTACATTCATAAAACAAGATAAAAAAAAGAACAAGCAGTTTGTAAGTTAGAACATTAGCTAGCTCTCAAACCATTTAGGAGTTCTGAACAGCAGGTACATCCCAGCACCATCAAATAACTCAATAGGTAACAGTAATAACCAAATAAATCTGCAGCTAACAGTAATGCAAATTAGCTGTAGTATACATGTGATACGTCTCAACTTACTTGCTGTGTAGGCACAGCGAACAGAGGGTAAGGGAAGGTACAACAGCTACAGGATGAAATGAATGTGAGTTAGGTAGTGGAGAGTTTGGTTAAAGATGGCACCCTAGGAGGGGGGGCTGACTAATGAAGATAATCAGGGGGTGGGGGTTGGGATGGGAGTAGCAGACAGGAAGAATGAGGTAGAGAGCAGCCAGAACGGGATTAACCAGGAATTTATGGATCCCCCCCCACAGGGAGAAGGGCTGAAAAACTATCAGTGTAAGGTGAGGAATAAGCTTAAAAATATCTAACAAAAGACTGATCTGAGTAGCAGTGGAATACTTTAAATAATTATCACTGCAAGCACACAAACAGGGTTGTTTGGCAGTTATGGAGAGAGTTGTGATTAGTATAGAAACTATAATGAAAGTAAAAGCAAAACTTTACCAAATTAAAAAGTAAATGCTTACTATGGAAAATGTTTCAAATAAAGTCCGAATTGCATAAAACAAATTAAAAAAGGGGAAATGACCACATTTTTACAAAGCATGTATTTTTCATATTAAGCAAAGATGTCTGAGTTATCAGAAGTGTATAAAGTGTTTGCATGTTTGTGCAGTGTTGCAGTAAAGTTATTCCACAGAAAACAACCATTATAGGGCATATATCATAAAGTACAGTATTTCGAATAGTTTATTGTACATTTGAATGTCATTACAAGCTCACAGAACAGTTTGTTCTTACATAAATACAAGGGCCGTATTTTCAGTGTGTTTGTATGTACTTTGTGGGCATGGCAGATGGATTTCAAAATCCCAGTGCGTTTGTGTTTGACAGTAATATTGCCGAGAACTGGACAGTGTTTGATCAAGAGTACAACATTTTCCTGCAGGCTGCATTTTCTGATAAAAATGACCATACAAAGTCATTTATTCTACTTAATTTAGCTAGGACAGAAGGCATAGAAAATGAATGTCCATTTGTGTATGTACTTGCTGTCTATACAGGAGAGGGGAAAAACATTATATTGTTGTACAGGTTGAGAAATTGGGAGGACCCAGAGTGCTTAAAACACAAGTTTAGAGAAATATGCACCCCTCCAGATAAATGTTACAATGGAAAGGCAGTTATTCTACATACGGGATCAAACACCTAGTGAAACTTTTGCAGGATATATAACTGACCTGAGAAATAAAGCTAAAACATGCATATTTGGTGATTTAAGGGATGAGTTGGTAAAGGACAGACTTGTGTCTGCTATTAAAGATGATGCTGTGAGAAAGATTTTGCTTCGTGACAGTGATTTAACTTTGAATAATGCCATTGAGATATGTCAGATATATGAGCTAATAGAAAAGCGCACAAATATGCCTACAAATGAGAAAAGCGCTAGAAGGCGTAGTGACAAAGCTGTTGATAGTATGCAGCACATAGTTAAATGAAACATGCCAAAGCACATGGTTGCAATGGTAGCCCCTGCAGCACTCACTAGTAAACCCCAGAGTTTCCAGCAAATTCCAGAGTTCACACAGTTTCAGTGAAGCAGAAGAGTGAGTCAGCAAACTCAAAGCATGGGCCCCAACCTAGTTTCAATGCCAACTCCCATAACTGTGGTGGAAGTCATCAATCTAAAAAGGAAACATTTTTAGCTTGTGGTCAACAATGCAACACATGCAATAAATAGTATAATTTCAAAAAGTTTTGTAAATCAAAAGGCCTCCATTCTTTTATTAAAAGAGAACATTTTAAGAAACAAGTTGATCAATTTGAGAGCTGCAGCCCTACTCTTTATGATGATGGTGTGTCAGTGCTTCATGAAACAGTTAATGCAGTAGATTTAAGGGCAAAGAATGAAGTATTTTGCACTGTTCGGATAAATGGTAATATGTTGATACAGGTTCCAAGTACAATGTTATATCAGCAGAAACATTTGCTAAGAGTGTGTCACGGTGAAAGGTTTGATTTGGCAAAGTGTGCAAAGCTTGTTGCTTATGGAGGTGAAGAAATTCAAAACGAAGGCTCAGTAGTGCTTTCATGTTACTCTGCTGGAAGATGCTGCAACTTGTTATTTTATGTGGTCAAGAGTCATTATTAGGGCTTAGAGACAGTTTGAAAATGAAACTGCTTTTATTTAATAAGGAAGTCCACCATGTTCACTTAAAAGACCACTACTCTAATTTCACCCAGTACATTTTTCCACCTATGCTGATCTCTTCAAAGACAAATTAGGGAAGCTTCCAGTTGTGTACTCCATGAAGTTAGACCAAGAGACCAGTCCAGTTATCAAACCAGGATGAAAACTTCCAATAGCCATGCAGGAAAGAGTCAAAGCTGAGCTAGATAAAATGGTGTGATTTGTCCAGTTGAAACTCCAACTGAATGGGTATCTTCCATGGTGGTAGCTCATAAGAAAAGTTCAGATGACATCAGAATATATATTGATCCATGAGATTTGAACAAAGTGCTAAAAAGACCTCAACATCCAATGCGCACAGTTGAAGAAGTCGCAGCCTTGGTACCAAATGCTACTGTTTCTTCTGTCTTTGATACAAAGAGTTCATATTAGCAAATTCAGCTTGCCAAAAATTCCTCAAAGCTAACTGCATTCAGTACTCCATTTGGCAGGTACAGATTTTTGAGAATGCCACTTGGGATAAATTCTGCAAGTGAAGTCTTTCAGCTTACAATGAAGCAAATTTTTTCTGGGTATCCCTGTGCTATTATAGTAGACGATATACTGGTAGGAGGTCATGATGAAGCTGAACATGACAGAAACCTCAGAAAAGTTCTAGAAAAGGCATGTCAAATGAATCTTAAGCTCAATCCACACAAATGCAAATTCAGGCTACAAGAAGTTACTTATGTTGGGCATTTATTTACAAGTACATGCTTATGACCAGACCCTTCAAAGCAAACAGCCATTTGGGAGATGGCAGCTCCAGAGAATGTTCAAGCCCTGCAACTTTTTCTTGGCATGGTCAATAACCTAGGAACAAACCAAGAAGCACGCACGTAGGACAAAGTGCAGGGTCCAAACCAACCATATGAAAAGACAAAAAACGGACCAGCACAGCGATAATGCAGGCAAGAAATATTAATTATAAATTGAATCCCATTTAACAAAATAAATAGTAAGCAAACTGGTTTCGGCTGAAAAAACAGCCTTCTTCAGTGCTGAAACAAAGTTCAATAATTAGTTATCCAGCTTCAAACATCCTGGTCTTATATAGACAATTAAAGAGATATTGCCAAAAAAACTTATTGGATTGTATAAGCTAGACCCATCTCATAGAAATCATAACATTAATGAAATCATGAAAATTCGTGAAGGTCTATTTCCAAAATATTGAATTAAAAAGATGAAAAAAGAATAATAAAAAATAATAATAAAAATGAAAAAATAAAATTATTTATTAACAAACACATTGCATGAAAGGGCAGATTAGCATATTATACCATCTCATTTAATCCAGGTTTGAACAAAGCCCCTAGCCTGGTTATCCACATTGTTTCCATATTGTTAAGTTTATTATGCCAACCTGCTTTGAAATTTCTATGCATTTGAATTTTGTCAATGATAATAAATTTAAAGACAACTATAGGATGTTGAATGGTGTGTTTATAAAGAGCAATGGACAGATGATGGTTTCTAATGGCGCTGAGGTGTTCACTAATCCTCAGTTTGAATGGTCTGGACGTCTGACCAACTTAAAATGATGAACAGGTACATGTAGCTAAGTAGATGACCCAATCTGAACTGCAGTTACCAAAAATGTTAATTTGATATACTTTAGATGTATTCTTGCTTGAAAATACCTTAGTTTTAAGAATATGTTGACAAGCACTGCAATGCCCACAAGGAAAGCATCCAAGCAATGGGTCACCAAATAAAGTAGTTTGAACAGGTATTGCTGGTGTGTACCTCTTGTAATGTGTAAACCTTGAGTGTATAGTTCTGCCCCTCCTATATGAAAAAGCGCATTTATCTGGTAAAATATCATTCAAAAGTTCATGGGATTTGAGTATATCCCAATGTCTGTCAATGATTTCTCTAAATTTGAAATTATTGTTCCCAAAAGTAGTGACAAATCTAATTGGCTGCCTAGGATTAGATGTTTCTTGATGCTTCATACTATGATGTTGTAATAAAGTGGGTCGTGTCACATGCTTAGTTTGCTCAATGGTGTGAGAGATATGATGCTTGGGATATCCACGATCAATGAACCTGTGCGACAAGTCTTGTGCACAGGCTTCGTATTGTTCCTCTGATGAGCATATGCGTTTCATACATAGAAATTGGGATTTTGGAATATTTTGGATGATGTGGCAGGGGTGAGAGCTGGATGCATGTAATAATGTGTTATACTGAGGAAACTTCCTATGTACGTGTGTAGCTAAAGTATGATCCATCTGTCTGGAAACAACAACATCCAAGACAACAATCTCTTCATATTCAATATTCAAGGTAAATTGTATATCCCAAGGGTTGTTGTTAAGATACTTAACAAAATCAGACACATGGTCCTTATCCCCACGCCAAACCATCCAACAGTCATCTAGGTACCTCCTCCAGATATCAAGATCATTTATATGCAAATTATGGTCCACATCATAGATGGCTGATTGCTCAAAAAATCCCATAAATAGGTCAGCATATATTGGGGCAAAAGAGGCCCCCATTGCCATCCCCTTAATCTGCCAATAAGGTTGTCCGTCAAAATAGAAAATGTTTTTACATAACACATACTCAGTGAGCTTTACCAGAACATTGTTGAAACCAGTGGAATATATCCCAGATTTATTTAACCAATATGAAATAGCAGTAATTCCAGCATCATGTGGAATACTTGTATATAAAGATGACACATCTAAAGTACATAGCCACCAGTCAGCTTCCAGTTGTGAATCCTGAATAATATTCAGGAATTCAGTTGTATCTAGTATCCTAGATCTAACATGAACCAAAAGAAGTTTCAAATAATATGTAAGGAATGTGGAAAGTGGTTCTGTAAGAGAGCCTCTACCTGAGACAATTGGTCTCCCTGGGGGATTGATAGAATCTTTGTGTCAATAACCTAGGCAAGTTCATTCCAGACTTGAGCCAACTATCAGCACTACTCAGAGAGCATATAAAGATGTATATTTGTCTTGGTTAGAGCAATACCAAAGGGCATTTGATGTCCTGAAACAGAGAATTGCTAGTCCACCAACTCTCAGATAATGATGTTTACAAGCCAGTTACACTTTCCTGTGATGCTTCAAAATTTGGTCTTGGTGCAGTCATTCAACACAAAGATAAACCTGTTGCCTTTGCATTGAGAACTGTTACCCAAACTGAGATGCAGTATGCCGAGATTGAGAAAGACATTTTGGCAATTGTATTTGCATGTTCAAAGTTCCATGATTATGTTTATGGTAGACCTATCCAGATCAAAACAGGCCAGCAACCCTCAGTCACTATCTTGAGAAAGCCTATGCATTCAGCTCTAGCCCATCTGCAACATATAATGCTGAAGCTGCAACAGTATAATTTCAATCTTCTCTACAAGAATGGCAAACTTCTTTATCTTGCTGATACATTATCCAGATCGCCAAGAAACACCATAGAACAGCATGAGAATGAGAACCCTAATTTTGAAGTCATGGAAGTGGGAAATTTTTCTTCCACAAGTCTTGATGATCTGAGAGATCACACAGCCACAGATCCAGTTTTACAAAGGCTCAACTACTTTGCCACTCAAGGATGACCATCAAAGCAATCAAGAAGTGCAACCTTATTTTCCATACAGAGATAAGATTTTGTCTGACAAAGGTATCATTATGAAAGGTCCAAAAGTAATTGCTCCAAAGTCCTTGCAACAAGGGCACATTACTATCTTGCATCGTAGTCCCCCAGGAGCGAACTCTACCAAAAGAAGGGAAAAAGGTTTAGTATTCTGGCCTTCAATGTCACAAGATATTGAGACAGCACTTTTATCTTGTTTCATGTTTAATAGTACTAAGTCACATCAACATAAGGAATCATTTCAGCTAAACCAGATTCCAGAACTACCTTGGTCGACAGTAGACATGGACATTTTCGAGTAGAATGGTCAAGATTATTTGGTGTTTGTAGACTCTTACTCCACTTGGTTCAAGATTGACCTACTTCCAAACCTAGCATTCAGTACTGTCCTTAATAAGATGAAACGTCATTTTTCAGTACATGGTAGTCCACACAAAGTTATTTCTGACAATGTCACACAGCTTACAAGCCAACAGTTCAAAAGATTTGCTGAAGAATGGGACTTTACTCATGTCACAAGTAGCCTGAGTACCCGAAGTCAAACGGTTTGGCAGAATGTGCAGTTTAAAGTGCAAAACAGTTGCTAGAGAAGTCAAAACAAGATAATAGTGATGTTTTCCTGAATTTCTTGAATCTCGGAAATGTTCCTCATGATAAACATCTTAATTCACCTTCTCAGAGACTTCTGTCGAGACAAACTAGAAACACATTTCCAGTCAATAGTCAATTGTTGGTTACGTGTGTTAAGAACAACAGGTCAGTGAAAACCAGTCTGTTGAAGAAGCTCTTAACCCATAAGTCCAACTATGATAAGAGCAGCAAGTCACTCAATCGCATATGAGAAGGAGAAGTGGTAAGGATGCAACCATCCAAAGGTTATGATTGGATTGGTGTCGTGAAGAATATCTGCCCAGAGTCAAGATCATACATTGTGGAATCACAAGGAGCAGTCTTTAGGCAGAATCAGAAACATTTGAGACTGGTATCCAAGCCTTTACCACAGTACATAGCCTGTGAGAAAGACTCTTTATCTCAGAATGAGTTGTTCAGTGTTCCAATTCCTGAGAAAGTTCCAGAGGGCATTCCCATTCCTGTGATGAATTCATAAGTTCCTGATCCTGATTCGAGTTGTTTGCTGAAGACTTTCCCTGTTGCTAAATTTAGTCCAGACTATTATGTTACAAGACATGGTCACATTTCTAAACCATGTAGCAGATATGAAGCAACTTGGACATGAACTTTGTCTTCTGTTTCCAATGTCTATAATAATGCATGTCTGACTCTAATATTGTTTTTACAAAGGGCAATCTTTTTAAAGGGGAGGATGTAGATCAATGTGTGTATATGTACCTTTAAGAAGCTATCCAAGGGCTTGCCATGTGTATAAATACTGAGCACGTGCAAGCTAGACTGCCATTTTGTAGTAAGCTGTTGAGATGTAAGCATGTATGTGTTAAAACTGCCAGCCCAGCTAGCTGGGATTTTGTAAATAATTCTAGTATTTGTGAATAGTAATATGGTTTTTATGCTTGCCTTCCAAATGTATGAAAACTATATATTATATTAAATTTTATATTATGTGCTGAGCTTCAAGAGTGTGACCACAGTGTACCCTACTGGAAAAGAACAGAAATGTATATGAACTATATGCCTGTGCAAATGTATGTTTTCATAGTAGAAATTGGGGCATACAGAGTTAACTTGCAAACTTTAAGAAAATAAGTTGACAAGTAAATAATTTTACAATGGTATTTACTACAGCTAGAAGACAGAATGTCTACAGCTAGATTTTTTTCTGTTGTCTTAGGATAGAAATAACTACTATGTTTCAAGGCAAAATTGTGTGACAGTTTTATGGCTTCCAGTTTCAGGCAAGCTTCTAAGAGATAAGTGTCAGCTTCTAAGAAATAAGTATTCCTGACACTGAGGTGCTAACTTTTAGGTTTCTGTTGGCCTGGAAACTAAAGGCAGAGGTGACAAGAATGATGTAATCTGAGATAATCCATCTGAAATGTTTGATAGCAATTTAAAAACTATCTCAGAGAGTGAGTCTGTGCATTTTGTATTTTTCTCTGGACCTGTAAACATCTCACCAGCACTTGCCTTCCTTTGTAAGTAAGACTTAGATATTAGTATTTCTCTTAGAGACAGATAGGAAATAGTAAAACCAGTCTAGATTTTTTTCTGTACTTATGTGAGACTGTCCTGCAGTGTTGTTTTAAAGTTTTTCCTGTGAGTCTGAACTCTGTTGTAACTGTGTTGAGTTGAGTATTATCTTGTGCTTTTATTATTTATTATTAAATATATTTAAACCTTTTAATTGTGACTGGTTTTGTTTAGAGATATTTAAGCTCTGAGAGTACATTCATGTATTTGGTAACACTGTACAGGCCACTCTTAAATAGCCTTAATGTCTTGGACACACTTACCATTTGGATAATAGTAACATTACATAGTAGAATTGGTCACCCTTTGCAAGGGCCTTTTAGTAGCTGATAAGTAAGGGTGGCTGATGGCAGTGATTTCTACCTTATAGTCTGGGCAGAAGGGGCATAGCTGGTGAACCTGTGCCAACCTTCCCCAGGAGTATCTGTGTGTTTGTATATAAATCAGATAGCAAAGTGTGTGTGTGTGTGTGTGTGTGTGTGTGTGTGTGTGTGTGTGTGTGTGTGTGTGTGTGTGTGTGTGTGTGTGTGTGTGTGTGTCTGTCAGCTACTTTGGCAGTGAAATGAAGCACTGGTTGGACAGAGGGGGTGGTGGAGGTTTTGGCTTCACCACTTGGCTGAGATCTTAACCCTATAGCTGTGCCAGTGGGGAGTCTTATTGGGGATCTGTAGAGAGAGGGAGAAACCAGCTCCAGACTGACTGTGATCTCTGTGTGCTCTTAAGGGAAAATTGTACTTTACTGTGTGTGTACTTGACATCATCCCAATCTGCACACCCCTAACTGGTGTTAGTGGTGAGGATTGAGGCTCCTTGATTACTGGACCAGTGTAGGGGCATCACAGTATGTATGTAAGGTCTGTCTGTTAACTATTTTGTTTGTATTTTGTTATACTGCTATCTATCCTGATGTGTTTCTATCTATTAAAGCATCTAAACAAAATACCCCACCTGCTTGTCATCTATGTTAGAGAGAGACGAGTGACATTTCAGACCTAACATTTTCATCTGAGGTGTTCCACAGTTAATATGCAGATGACCTGAAATTGGGTAAATTGATTACATGTGTTACAGATAAGGCATGTCTGCAAAAGAACTTGACTAATTTGACCATTTGGGCACAGGAGAATAATATGCTGATAAATACATCAAAAACTAAGCATATGAGATGTGGGAGACATAAATTGAAAGGTGAATATTTAATACAGTACACAGTGATTGAAACTGTCGATTCATTTAAGGACCTAGGTATATGTGTAGCTCCAACTTTGAGTTTTTTCTATTCATATCAACCAATTGGTTAATGATAGTCATAGAACTATAGGTTGCATAAAAGATTTATGAAGTCTAGGAAATCAGAAATGATGAAGTCATTGATGTTATGTAGTCCTATCTCACCGTAATTCTTGCTGGATGGGTTCGGAGCCGATATTCGGCTCTGACTCAGCCGATACTAAAGCTTGAGAGCTTTTACTGGCTCGAGGCTAACCCCTATCTCATGGTGCCTCACAACAATTCCCCAGATCTCATTTGCCGTGAAAGCTTTGAGGTTGTGTCTTACTGGCTCGTTGGCTAAGTAACAATTTTATTTATTAAATCTAGTCCTTTTCTCAACTTTTCTTATTCTATCACAGTCTTTATTACTGTTAATCTCTTTGTGTGACTGTTTTGAGAGTTTTTGACCCCTATTTTTCCCCTTAGGATTGTACGGCCTGTTTAAGTTAGAGGGCTGTAGTGCCTGTTTAAGTTGTAGGGCATTTCCTCCATGAGTGTGTCTTATATAAAAAAAAAAAAAAAAAAGTTTATATAACTCTTTTCTGTCTTTCACTATCTTATTTTTACCTTATTAGTTAGTAGTTAGTCATTGTTGTTGTTGCCTTCTCTAGCTAGACTATAGTTTTTCTGTCAGAATGTCCAAAGAAAAGGATAAAGACCATAAGAACCATCGCCCTTCGGGGTTTAAAAGTGTGATAGATGCTCACAAAAAATTTCTTTGACAGTCACACCAGTTGCGTGTACTGTTTAGGTGAAGCTCATTTGCAAGAGCCCTGTACCTTTTGCAATGCGTTTAGTACCAGGGTTTTGAATGAGAGGAAACAAAAACTAATTGATAGCGGTCTTATGACCAGTTTCTTCCAGGAACAGCTGGAACTCGGTCAGGTAGCTCCTAAGTCTTCAAAACGGAAATCTTCAGCCCCAGCTTCAGAGCTGTTGCAAAAGACCAAAGCATCGGAGCCAAGGAATTCTGGCTCCAATTCAGCCTCTTCCACATTGGTACCGTCAGTCTCTTCAGTGCTGAGGCAACCTTTGGTACCAAGACATTTACCTGATATTGATCCTGCATCACCTACTTTGAGATGTCCTATTTTGGAGAGGAGGAGATCTCCTTCTGTCTCCAACAGATCCTCCAGGACATTTTCAGATGAGGACATATTGTGGGTGGTGAAGAGGTTGCTTTCAGATCCAGCTCTGGCAAAGAAATTGGCCACTCCAGACCAAAAGGCTTTGGAGATGACCCTTTTACATGCCACTGCTCCTCCTCTGACTGCTTCACTCTCGGAGCCCATCACTTCAGGTTCTTCAGTATTGGATCCGTCGGTTCTGGGGATCCTCCCTGCTTCTTCAGAACCGATTACTCTATCCTCAGTGGTTCAGTCTGGAGCTGAGGGATATGGGAGCTGATGCTCTCAAGTCAACTCCGAGGGGGACAGTGACCCTGAGTTTTCTTTGGAACCAACCCTCCCTCTCGATGCCACGGCTTGACTCAGCTAGGCTCCCACATCTGCTTCGGAGCAATTTGCCCTTGCTCAGAGCCGACCATCCATCTCCTCAGAGCAGAGGTCCTCTTCAGAGTGGAGAGGAAGGCCTTCGAAGCTATAGAGAAGGCTTTATCTTCTGTAAAAGCCATACCTTTGGAACCTGTGTCCCACCAGCAGCAGGCAGCAACCTCTTCCCCCCTGTCACCCCCACAGCATAGGGAACCACAGACCCAAGCAGCCCCCATTGGAGGTGCCCCCTCTACCGAGACCTTCCCCAATTATCCCACTAGAGAGCTCCCTCGGAAGAGACTGTGTAAGAGCAAGTAGGTTGACTCATCTAAGTCTGTCACTTCTGACACTGATTTGGAGGAATCAGAAGGGTCCCCTAGATCCCCCTTTGAGGATGTCTCCTTTTCTAACATCCTAGAAATCCTTAGATAGAGGGGTGACTGGAAGGCCTCTAACACTACTGAGGATGAATCAGTGTATCTTGAGGCCTTTGGTTCCCAACCTTCCACTTCCTGGGTGACACTGCCTTATGACCAACTCTTATGGGTCATATTGCGGAAAGCCTGGACATCCCCAGACTCAGTGGAGCCCGTCCTGAGGAGGCCAAATAAATTCATGACGGCAGTGTAAAAAGTATGCTGAGAATAAAAATAGATCAGTACAGTAACACATAACTACTAAGAAAAACAAAAAAGTTCTGAAGCTAACACAGCTGAAGGTAAAACAAACTTTAACGCACACAAAAGAGAGTAAGCGCGTTCACAGTGTGCTCTCACAGCTTGTGCCAACAGCTATGCCAACCTTGTGTTGGTACAGTGGGAGAGAGACATTATTTCAAGCTGAGGGCTTCTCTGAACATATCTTATTTATTTAAAGATTTGTTGATGATATTATTTTGTTGTGGAGGGGGTCAGTTGAGAGTCTCACGCAGTTTATAGAGTTTCTACATCAGTCTACAGATTTTTTAAGATTTACTTTTAAATATTCTTTTGATGTAATTGAATTTCTTGATGTTAAGGTGAGCAAAACTGATTTGACTAGCCTAGTAACTAGTATTTACAGGAAACCCAAAAGAAAGAATAATCTGCTCCATAGAGATAGCATGCATCCTAGGCATGTTACACGAAATGTTGTTAAGGGGCAGGTGTACAGAGTCATGAGACTCCATAATAATGATGAACAGCTTGCCGAGGCCCTGGAGACCTTGAAAATGGATTTTCTAGATAGAGGCTACAAGGAAAAGGATATTGACAGTTGTATTACTGATGCATATAAGGAGAGAGGGGGCAAATGCAGGCCTTATTACACTGCTGCACCTAACACTGAAGCCATAGCTACAGAACAAAGGACAGGATTGATTAGGTTTCCTCTCACATATTCTTCTGATGTTAGTAGTATATGTGATATTGCCAAAAGGAACTGGGGCATTTTGGATACTGTAGATGAATTAAGAAATGCCATAGATACTGTTCCACACTTTTCTTTTAAAAATAACAGATCCTTGAAAAGGCATCTGTGCTACAATACTTCTACTTTTAACAATGTTTTACAGTCAGAGAGGCACGATACTTTTAAATGCAGGAATTGCACAGCCTGCAAGTTTATACACTCTAGTCCTACTTACATGCACCCTAATATGCACTTTAAAATAGACACACACTTTTATGCTGATTGCAGGACTAAGCACATTATTTATTTTAGTTACTGCACTTTCTGCCATGCTTTTTTTGTAGGCATGAGTAACAGAAAACTCAAAGACAGGGTGCTGGAACATCAGAGAGATATCAGAAACAAGAGAGACACCAATGCCCTTGCCAAGCATATTATGTGCCATGGACAGGAGCATAATTTTAAATTCCTTGTACTAGACATAATTCCTGAGAGTTTAAGAGGGGGAGATCTTCGGAATCGCACAGAATCTGCAGAGTAAAAATGGATTCTGTCTCTTAATGCTGATATAATACCAGGTCTTAATTAAGTCATCTTTCTTAAGCCTTTTTTGAAAGCTAGACCTCTGAAACACTGAGTATAGGATTGTTTTTATACATATTTTTTATATATATTTTTTATATGTTTCATTTGCCTGCTTTCTTGTTGTGACATTTTTCTCTTAGATAATTGATGCTTTTATCACTGCTTTAATTGACTAATTAACTTATGGTATTTAACTGCATTTGTTACTAGTTTAGAACAGTCTGATGAAGCGGTGAGATTACACCATGAAAGCAATTACTCTCTTTTGTGTGCATTAAAGTTTATTGTTTTACCTTCAGCTGTGTTAGCTTCGGTACTTTTTTGTTTTTCTTAGTAAATTCATGACAGCACCTAAAGATAAGACTTTTCTTAGCAAAGGAGTTCCTGTTGATGATATGGTGGTAGAAGTGGCCACCAAGAAGGAGTTATCCTAAACATCTTCTAATACCCATCCTCCTAAGAAGGAGTCTAGGACAATGGATAGGTATGGGAAGCATACCTTCTCTTCAACGGCATTTACTCTAAGATCGCTGAATTACCTTATCCATTTTACTGGTCTTGAGAGGGATCTCCTGAAGGAGTTGGGAGATACCCTCCAGGGTTCAGTTGCTCCGGGATCCATGGATAAGGTTTCTGCACAGCTCTCCACTCTTATGTTGATAGCTAACTCCTCCATGAGGCTGATATCGTATGCAGCAGATGGACCGAGTAGGGCAGCCACAGCAGGAATATCCCTCAGGAGACATTCTTGGATGCATCTTTGTAATTTCATGGTATACTTTAAGTCTTCCTTCACTAACGTCCCCTTTGATGGTTCATCTCTTTTTGGACCCCAGGTGAAAGAGACTTTGACCAGGTGTGAGCAGGAAGGGAAAACCTTATCTGCCATCGAAGTCCATTTCTCCCTCCTGTCGAGACCCTATCCCAAGGATAATACAGGAGGGAAAATGTGGTTCCATAAATCCCAAAAAGGTTTCCCTCAGGCACAAGGTCAACCCTCCCCTAGAGGCAGAGCAGGAGGATATAATGGAAGCCGCCACCCTCGTGGCAGAGGAGATCCACAACATCAGGGAGATAGAGAAATCTTCTCTAATCATCCCTTTGTCCCTTCTATCATCCCTGAGGGGATGCCCCACTGTCCGTCTCTGGAGGCAGTCGGGGGTCATCTATTGCTGTACCCAAGCACCTGGCTAAACATCTCGCAAGATCATTGGGTACACACCATAATATCCAGGGGCTATCTGATTCCCTTTGTTTCCAAACCTCCAACAAACCGGTCTCTACCAGACGTGCCACCCATTCAACTAGACTGTGCAACATCAGAGGTCATCTTGTTGCTGCAAAAAAGAGTCATCCAAGAAGTCCCCACAGAGCAATTAGGATCCGAAACTTACTCTCGATTCTTTTTAGTTCCAAAAAAGACAGGGGACTGGAGATCAATTCTAGATCTCATCAGACTCAACAAGTCCATAAAGAAATTGAAGTTCTGAATGATCACTCTGCAGTCGATATTCCCTTTTATCAGGAAAGACAGTTGGATGTGCTCAATAGATCTTCAGGACGCGTACTACCACATCAAAATGGACAGGCGCTCCAGGAGACACTTATGCTTCCGGCTGGGAGCAAGTCATTTTCAGTTCTGAACACTGCCCTTTGGTCTCACTACAGCCCCCAGAGTGTTCACAAAATGCATGGCAGTGTTAACGGCTCACCTAAGACATCAAGGATACCAGGTGTTTCTGTACCTAGATGACTGTCTCCTCACTGTTACCACCAAGCATCAACTCATCAGAACCAGGGACGAGACTCTGTCCTTGTGCACCAGTCTAGGTATCACAGTCAACCTAAAGAAATCAGCCTCATCTCCTTTTCAGCACATTGTATTCTTAGGCTCAAAAATAGACACAACCACCATGTCAGCAAGGCTAACACCAGAAAGAGCAGAGTCTATACGCAATCAAGTCACATCCTTGCTAAACAGTCAAAAAGTTCAGGCCAGGGTAGTCCTTCAAGTCCTAGGGACTATGGCTTCCTCCATCCTATTAGTTCCTCTAGCCTGTCTACACATGAGAATACTTCAGTGGCTGCTATTTGCCCAATGGTCAATGCAAGACCTTCCATTGTCTCATCAGATTTTCATAACAGACACCTGCAAGAAGGATCTGACATGGTGGTTGCACACAGAACAATTTCTCCTAGGTTATCCACTTGCTGTGCCCCAAGAGAAAGTAGTTTTGACCACAGATGCTTCCCAGATAGGGTGGGGGGAGCATTATCTGGGAATGACAGTACAAGATGCTTGGCAGAACCACGGAACCACTTGCACATCAATGTTCTGGAGACAAGAGCGGTGCTATTTGCATTGCAAGCACTTCACAGCTCCCTTCCCACCAGGACAATTGCAATCCAGTCAGACAACATGTCTGTCATGCGGTACGTAAACAAGCAAAGGGGAACCAAATCTTACCCACTTTGCTGAGAGGCCTTAAGAGTTTGGAAATCGGCGATGGACACTCAATGTTTTCTGGTAGCAACACACATCCCGGGGAAATCCAATGTGATAGCAGACAAACTCAACTGAGCAATTCTGATGCCTCACGAGTGGTCCCTGAATGCAGAAGTTGTGAAAGAGATCTTTCACAGATGGGGCCAGCCTTGTTGCGACCTATTCGCCACTCACCTGAACACCAAATTCAACAGCTACTTTGCCCTAATTTCCCATCCTGGGATGTCACCCAGGGATGCTCTAGTCCACTATTGGCCCCCAGGACTTCTTTATGCCTTCCCACCTTTTCCTCTCATCCCAAAGGTAATACAGAAAGCAAAGCAGTTGAGGAGTACCCTGATCCTCATTGCTCCTTACTGGCCTCGACAAGTATGGTTTCTCTTCCTGTGGCCCTACCTTTTGGAGGAACCATGGATTCTGAAACCATCTCCAGACCTCCTGATTCATCAATCGGGGCAGTTCCATCCCACCATCCACACCCTCAAATTGACAGCATGGCTGCTGCAGTTCCACAAATAGCCAGGTGCATCCCCCTCTCACCTTCTGTCAAACACATTCTGATCTCATTCCATAAGCCTTCCACTCAGAAGTTATACTCCAGAAAATGGAAAAGGTTTTCTATTTGGGCTACAAACCAAGGCTTAGATCCCTATATAGCTCCTATAGAATCTATTTTGTCCTTCCTCGCGTCAATTTTTCATGAAGGAGCTGCAGCCGCTACAATCAGAGTTCAGTTAGCTGCCATTTCTAATTTCCATTTTGGCTTCATGGGAAATCCCATCATGTCACACTCCTTGAGTAAAACCTTTTTGAAGGGCAGTTCTTCTCAGGCCTCCAATCAAACAACCATCAGAACCCTGGGACTTAAACTTAGTTCTCACATCATTAATCTCTGCACCCTTTGAGCCCTCTTCTTCATCAGATCTGAAATTGTTATCTTGGAAAACACTTCTTAGTAGCCATAACATCTGCAAGCCCTTACTATTCGACCTCCTTACATTATTTTCCACAAGGATAGAGTCTCACTCAGGACAGACCCTTCCTTACTTTCCAAGGTATGCTCAGAGCATAATCTGAACACTACTATTGAGCTACCAGTTTTTTTTCCAAACCACTCTAATAAATCTGAGTACAGACTACACCAATTAGATGTTCACAAAATTCTCATGTTTTAGTTACACAGGACTAAAGAATACAGAAAATCAGATCAATTATGTGTTTCCTTTTTGGACAATAATAAGGGCTTGCCTGTTTCCAAGGTTACTCTTTCAAAATGGCTTTCAGATTGTATTTCCTTTGCTTATCAAACTGCTGGCAAACAATTACCTAACAAAGTAAAAGGCCATTCTACTAGGGCAGTATCTACTTCATGTGCCTTTAGATCTAGGCACCCAAATGATACTATTTGCACAGCAGCTACTTGAGCAAGACCACATACCTTTGTCACTCATTACAAATTGGCCTCCCTGGACAGGTCATCCTTTGGGACCACTGTGCTGAAGAGTCTCTTCACTTGAGCCACCTGGAATAAAGGTGCTAGGGATGCTGTCCCATCCAGCAAGAATTACGGTGAGATAGGACTACATAACATAAAGAAGTTATGTACTTAGCATAGTATTCCATGTTTTTAGTCCATCTCGCCTGCATTCTTGCGTCCTTCCCTCCTACCCCCTTCCTTTTTTCTGGAGGATCTGGTGGACTGTACTGGTGCTCTCTGACCTGGTTATAGCTGTTGTCCACCTGGCATGAATAAAATTACATAATTTTTTGTCTGTATGTATACAGTTTCTGATAATTCATACCTGTTAGGTACTTATTGCTTTCTTGCAAACAAAATATGGGGAATTGCTGTGAAGCACCATTGGATAGGGGTTAGCCTCGAGCCAGTAAAAGCTCTAGAGCTTTAGTATTGGCTGAGTCGGAGCCGAATATCAGCTCTGAACCCATCTAATAAGAATGTAGGTGAGATGAACTACAAACATGGAATGTTATGGTAGGTACATTACTTCTTTTTTGTTACATTAGACCCAAACTTGACTATGGAATAACAATATGGAAACCTTATAAGAAAACAAGCATGAGTAAACTGGAAACAGTACAATAGAAATACACCAAGGACATCCATGGATGTGAACATTGAAGTTGGTATGAAAGACTAAAATATCTGAACTTGTACAGTGTCTCTTACAGATATCTAAGAGGAGATCTTATTCAGATATATAGGGTATTTTGAGGCAACTACCCTCTGGCATTGTTTGGAGTTATCAGAAAGTACTAGAGAATCATCAGATAACCTATGTAGGGGATTCTATAGGAATGAGAAGTGTGCTAATTGGTTCTGTGAGAGAACAGCTGATGCATGGAACAGACTACCAAATTACATTAAAACAAGTACTAGCTTAGATACTTTTAAGAATAGCCTGGTCACTTATTATGGGAAAAAGTATTGTTTGGTATATTGGCAGGCTAGAAGGGCATTAATGCCTGTGCTTGAAATATTTGTATGTAAGGGCTCCTGGATACCTGCTCTTCAGCCTCCCAGGTAGGGTAAGCATTGGTAATCTATCTAACATGCTACTGAAGCAGTGGTAATGATCAACATATTACAGTTGCATAAGTCCTACTTACCTCTAACAGGAGATGTTCAAATTCTTCACTGCCTCAGTGGCAGCACCCACCCCCTTATCCCCCAGATTGTGCATAGTTGAGTTGAGCTTCAACCTGTTTGATTCGGTTGTTGTTGGATTTGGTTTTTATATGGTATTGTGATTGCCTGTAAATTTACCCTTGCTGGCTTCTGGTACTTTTGTTTCCCTCCTTGTGGAAGTGAAAAAGCCTGAACGCTCACTTCCTGTGATAGCTAAAGCTTTCCCTCTCAGGATATGCTCAGCCAGTCGTCTATCACAGGAAGAGAAGGACGGTAGTCTAAGCTTTGGAAAGCTGGCCAGTACTGGGATACCTTGGCAGATAACCCAAAATGCTACTGAGGCAGTGAGGAATTCCTACATCTGCATTACAGGTAGGTGCAACTTGCGCAAGTGTACTACTTAATACATAAATAATATCCCAGGAATTTATTTCAACTCGTGCTTTCAGAACCATACAGGTGCAATCTATTGTATCCCCCTCTGCTCATGTGCACACACACACACACACACACACACGCGCGCGCACACACACACACACACACACACACACACACACAAACACGACTGAAGTCACAAACGGTTGTATACCTTTGTACACCTCAAACCTCTGCTTATAATCAAATCAATGAATAAATACACACATAATAGTTCAGGAATTTATTTCAACTTTTTGTTGTCAGAATCACACACAAAAGCACATGCTCATGCATGCAGACACACACGCACACACACACACAGACGCATATACGCACGCACACACACACACACACACACACACACACAATCATGACATTATATCACAACAATCTTTGAGATTTAATTTTAAATTTTAATGGACAGCCCCATAATAAAAACACATTAGCGAGAGCCAGTACATTTAATCCCCCAACCAACCCATGTCTAAAAATATTTGAAGAGATGGCTACTAAAGAGATAAGAAAGATCATTTGTAAGAAGGTAGAAAGAGTTCCGGTGAATATAAAAGTAGAAGAAATATCATTAATACAGTTTTAAGAAAAGAAAAGTGTAGAACCATGAAACCAGACAAAGGAGGGGGGCTAGTTTTGATGTATACACAAGATTATGAAATGTATATGTTTGACTTATTGCAAGACTGAAAAATATGAACTGGTTTCTAGAAACGAAGTGAATCTGGCCTATTCCAAAATTAAATACACTTTAACTGACCATTTACTACAAGGGTTTATCAATGAAGAACTCCATAATTATTTGAATGTCAACAAACCCAAAATCCCAATAATTTTTGGAATTCCAAAGACACATAAAGGCCTAGAACCATTAAAGTTCAGACCGATAGTCTCAGGAAAAGGAGGTATTTTGGAACCTATAGGTAAGTTTGTTGACTTCAAATTGAAAAGTTTTGCTACAACACTGCAACATATATGTAAAGATTCTTGGGATTTCCTAAGAAGTATTCAGGGAGAATTATTCCAAGTTGATTTAATACTAATTACCATTGATGTTGTAGACTTGTTCCCAAGTATTCCCCATGAACAGGGACTGGAATGGTTCAATGAAACACTAGTCAGAGAATCAAATTTGTCAACTAATACTATTAATTTATTAGTGGAATTCATGGAGATTATATTAAAGAACAATTTCATGTTTTTTAATGGAGAAATATACAGACAAAAGAAGGGGGTGGCAATGGGAGCACCATGTGCCTCCATGTATGCTAATATTATATTACATAAATGGGAACAGGAATTCATCTTTTCGACTCAATGAAAAGAATGCATTAAGCATTATACAAGGTTCTTGGATGACATAAGTATTTTGTGGACAGGCACTGAGACACAATTTATGGAATTTTTCGAATATATTAGTTCCAACTAAATTTTTGTCATTCACGTATAGTATAAGTGAAGAAAAAATGAATTATTTGGATGTTACAATTTTTAAGGACTGTGTCAACAACAGGTTTACATCCAAATTGTTTAGAAAACCCACTTTTTCCAACACCTATTTACATTATGCAAGTGGTCACCCTTACTATCAAAAGAAAGGCATAGTTAAGGGGCAAATGGTAAGGGCTTCAAGAATGTCGAGTACCTTAGAATTCTTCATGGAAGAATTGGTGGTAATAAAAAATATGTTTTTGAAAAGGGGGTACCCAGAGGACTTTATAGACATGATAAGTAAAGAAGTCATAGAACATAGAGAGCAAAAATTTCCCCCTTTATTAGGCTTAGGTCAGATCGGTGTAGAGAAATCTAGTGAAACCAATACTGCGGTGTTTACTAATAGCTACATCCACACTTACTCAACTGATTCACAGCAAATTGAAGAAGTGATTAATAAATTTTGGCCGGTTCTAACTGGACATGAAGAATTATGTAAATATATTCCGAAGCATCCCAAGTTCACAAGACGTAGGGACACTAACATAAAGGAATTATTTGAGAAATTTCAATAAAAAGAAAGAACTAGTAGCAACAGGAATTTGAAAAAAGGTACCTACAAATGTGGAAGCTGTAAACAATGTATATACATTTTAAACAGAGATTCCTTACACATTCCATCCAGGAATTTTTGTTTTAAAGCTAGCATTCATGCAAACTGTGCAATGCAAGGGATTGTTTACTTAGGTCATTGTACCAAGTGCCACAGTTTCTATGTAGGTAAAACGGAAAGGTCTCAGAAAGAGAATTTATGAGCACATGTATGAGGTTTCTAGGAAAAAAGATACAAATGCCTTTTATAAACACTCATTATTATGTCCTGAAATGTCTATAAAATTTATAGTCCTAGAACAGGTGCAAGTGGATAGTAGAGGGGGAGACTGGGAAACGCGTTTGGAATACAAGGAACTGTTGTGGCAACTTAAATTGGATGCTGCCACAAGTCCCAGTCTAAATGATCGTATAAATATTAAGAGTGTTCTCAAATTAAGAATGGCCAGATTGTGATTTACAAGTAAGGAGATGTCACTATAAATTAATATGCAATCAGTTGTATAAAATATGTTCATAGCACAGTGTTTTAATAGTTGCACATACAGATTTTATAATAATACATTAATTGTAAGTCACATTTACAAATGTAGTATTTTATTGAATGAGAGTTTAATAAATATATATTTAGTTAATTAAAAAACATAATTTTAAACTTTTTAATGTTCTTGCAACATTCATCTATTGAATAATTAGTATACAGATTTTTAAAAAAAGTAATGTATGGTTTTATAGTTAAAACAAGTTTTTTGTACATTGATTCACAGACATATATTTTTTTTATATAAAACATTTTGAATGAAAATGTAGTGATAAAGCATAGCAGTTTGATAAATGTGTCTTGTTCAAGGATTTACATTATATGGGGTAATATTTGTGTATGTATAACAGTGGAAAGAGAATGTGAGACTGTGAGGTTTGAAACCTCTTGTACAGCTTTAACAGCTTAATTACTAAAGCTATCACATGATGGTCAATAGACCCTATAAATGAAGTTAGAATTCTACTACTATTTGATCTTGATAAAGCTTGGCAATGGGACCAAGCTAAAGCGCTTGATTCAAACTGTTGGGATTTTTTTTATTTGTTTTTCACTTGGTTGAAGTTTTGTGCTGAAAAGCAAGGTGTTTTTAAAAGAAGTTTTTAACAAGCAATAAAATTGTTTACTTCGTTCCTCCGTTGGCTGTTTTTGAGCAGTGGAAAGCTTGCTTTTGTTTTTTTGGTGCTTACATTTTGTTTCTATTTGGGCTACAAACCAAGGCTTAGATCCCTATATAGCTCCTATAGAATCTATTTTGTCCTTCCTCGCGTCAATTTTTCATGAAGGAGCTGCAGCCGCTACAATCAGAGTTCAGTTAGCTGCCATTTCTAATTTCCATTTTGGCTTCATGGGAAATCCCATCATGTCACACTCCTTGAGTAAAACCTTTTTGAAGGGAGTTCTTCTCAGGCCTCCGATCAAACAACCATCAGAACCCTGGGACTTAAATTTAGTTCTCACATCATTAATCTCTGCACCCTTTGAGCCCTCTTCTTCATCAGATCTGAAATTGTTATCTTGGAAAACACTTCTTAGTAGCCATAACATCTGCTAACTGCAAGCCCTTACTATTCGACCTCCTTACATTATTTTCCACAAGGATAGAGTCTCACTCAGGACAGGAATGCTCAGAGCATAATCTGAACACTACTATTGAGCTACCAATGTTTTTTCCAAACCACTCTAATAAATCTGAGTACAGACTACACCAATTAGATGTTCACAAAATTCTCATGTTTTAATTACACAGGACTAAAGAATACAGAAAATCAGATCAATTATTTGTTTCCTTTTTGGACAATAATAAGGGCTTGCCTGTTTCCAAGGTTACTCTTTCAAAATGGCTTTCAGATTGCATTTCCTTTGCTTATCAAACTGCTGGCAAACAATTACCTAACAAAGTAAAAGGCCATTCTACTAGGGCAGTATCTACTTCATGTGCCTTTAGATCTAGGCTCCCAATTGATACTATTTGCACAGCAGCTACTTGAGCAAGACCACATACCTCTGTCACTCATTACAAATTGGCCTCCCTGGACAGGTCATCCTTTGGGTCCACTGTGCTGAAGAGTCTCTTCACTTGAGCCACCTGGAATAAAGGTGCTAGGGATGCTGTCCCATCCAGCAAGAATTATGGCGAGATAGGACTACATAACATAAAGAAGTTCTGTACTTACCATAACGTTCCATGTTTGTAGTCCATCTCACCCTTCATTCTTACGAACCTGCCCTTCTACCCCCTTCCTTTTTCCTGGAGGATCTGGTGGACTGTACTGGTGCTGTCTGACCTGGTTATAGCTGTTGTCCACCTGGCATGGATAAAATTACATAATTCTTTGTCTGTATGTATACAGTTTCTGATAATTCATACCTGTTAGGTACTTATTGCTTTCTTGCAAACAAAATATGGGGAATTGCTGTCAGGCATCATTGGATAGGGGTTAGCCTCGAGCCAGTAAAAGCTCTAGAGCTTTAGTATTGGCTGAGTCGGAGCCGAATATCAGCTCTGAACCCATCTAACAAGAATGTAGGTGAGATGAACTACAAACATGGAACGTTATGGTAGGTACATTACTTCTTTTTTGTTACATTAGACCCAAACTTGACTATGGAATAACAATATGGAAACCTTATAAGAAAACAAGCATGAGTAAACTGGAAACAGTACAATAGAAATACACCAAGGACATCCATGGATGTGAACATTTAAGTTGTTATGAAAGACTAAAATATCTGAACTTCTACAGTGTCTCTTACAGATATCTAAGAGGAGATCTTATTCAGATATATAGGGCATTTAGAGGCAACTACCCTCTGGCATTGTTTGGAGTTATCAAAAATTACTAGATAATCATCAGACAACTTATGTAGAAGTTTTTATAGGAATGAGAAGTGTGCTAAGTGGTTCTGTGAGAGAACAGCTGATGCATGGAACAGACTACCAAATTACATTAAAGCAAGTACTAGTTTAGATACTTTTAAGAATAGCCTGGTCACTTATTATGGGAAAAAGTATTGTTTGGTATATTGGCAGACTACAAGGGCATTAATGCCTGTGCTTGAAATATTTGTATGTAAGGGCTCCTGGATACCTGCTCTTCAGCCTCCCAGGTAGGGTAAGCATTGGTAATCTATCTAACACGCTACTGAAGCAGTGGTAATGATCAACATATTACAGTTGCATAAGTCCTACTTACCTCTAACAGGAGATGTTCTAATTCTTCACTGCCTCAGTGGCAGCACCCACCCCATTATCCCCCAGATTGTGCATAGCTGAGTTGAGCTTCAACCTGTTTGATTCGGTTGTTGTTGGATTTGGTTTTTATATGGTATTGTGATTGCCTGTAAATTTACTCTTGCTGGCTTCTGGTACTTTTGTTTCCCTCCTTGTGGAAGTGAAAAAGCCTGAACGCTCACTTCCTGTGATAGCTAAAGCTTTCCCTCTCAGGATATGCTCAGCCAGTTGTCTATCACAGGAAGAGAAGGACGGTAGTCTAAGCTTTGGAAAGCTGGCCAGTACTTGGGATACTTTGGCAGATAACCCAAAATGCTACTGAGGCAGTGAGGAATTCCTACATCTGCATTACAGGTAAGTGCAACTTGCGCAAGTGTACTACTTAATACATAAATAATATCCCAGGAATTTATTTCAACTCGTGCTTTCAGAAACATACAAGTGCAATCTATTGTATCCCCCTCTGCTCATGTGCACACACACACACACACACACACACACACACACACACACACACACACACACACACACACACGACTGCAGTCACAAACAGTTGCATACCTTTGTACACCTCAAACCTCTGCTTATAATCAAATCAATGAATAAATACACATATAATAGTTCAGGAATTTATTTCAACTTTTTGTTGTCAGAATCACACACAAAAGCACATGCTCATGCATGCAGACAAGAACACACACACACACACACACACGCACACACACGCATATACACACACACACACACACACACACACACACACACACACACACACACACACACACATACTATCTCTTATCTGTCACTGATTGTGGCTCAGATGTCACTGATTGTGGCTCAGAATGTTACTGTATCCCTTTTAATCCATCCTAAAATGTGTGATTTTAGGATAATGGTGTGGATTACACAAGTGTTAGAGGCACTGACTTTTTTAACTTCATAAAATGAATGTTAAGTCACATTTTTCTTATTCTGTCAACTTTTTAAGTTAATGTTACTACTATTTAAAAAAAATTGTCCCTATTGTCCCTGATTATTTCTGGATTTGTCCATGATTATGGACACGTATACACATGCACACATACGTATACACACACACACACACACACACACACACACACACACACACACACACACACACACACACACACACACACACACACACTAAGAAAAGGCTGGCATGGAAAGCACTGTTAAAAATAAATAAAACTTAACAAAAAATAATGATTTTTTAGTACACTTTAACTCTTCGTTCACTTTTTTCAGGCTGCCTGAGATCCAATCAGAAGTGGATTTGTTGCTTCAAACACCAGCTTTGTCTGCCCTTCGCTAAAGTGACGTCTACTGTGTCTGAAACGGAAGACACGTAAATTACAGAGGGCTGCTTTGGGCTGTTCTACAATAAAAGCTGTTGAGAAAAGTTCCCCACCACTCTATACATTTTAGGGGCTACTGAGCATGTGTAAGATTGTAGACAGTACCTCTTTGGAAAAAACAATGATTTCTCTACATCAGTGGCATGACATAAAGGTGAAGACAAATTCCTGTGCAAAAGCACGTAAGAGGTTAAGTTTAAATAAGATTGGTTGGCTTTCTCTTTCTTTGATTCCAAGACAAGTAAATGAACATTTTATGAAATAAAGGTTTGTTTCTAACATTTAAACCATATTAACAACACTGTATTAAAGGAAGAAAAGAAACCTCAGGGTTGAGGTGAGCTACAAGTAAAGTAACAGTTTCCTTTAATGGTGGAGAAAGCTCTACTTGTGAGCAGGGAAGTAAATTAACTAACTTGCAAAAAAAAGAACTGCATGAATTTTTAAAACCTGTAAAATAAATTCATAGCCTGGATTTGTTATTGAAGGAGAATTTCAACTGTGAAACATTTTAGAATGAAATGCAATGTAACAACTAAATACAATATAGTGTCAGAACACAAACATGCAATCAGAAATAAAGCTCCATGATGGGGCATCACTAAATACTGTAATTCGGTTATAAACATGAGAAAGATCTCTGTTTGAAATGGAAATGTACACAATGTGGAATTTTTTAAAATTTTGCTAGTGTGTGTAAATACAGAAATAATATGAAAAATTATGTCAGCACTGTGGAATCTAATGAATAATTTAAAGCTGAATTGTTTATGAGTGTAGTTGAAATGTCACAAATACAGCATTTGCTCTCTTTATTTTTTGGTCATCCTTATGTGCTCTCCAGGTGACCATCAGCTAATCTCTAGTGCTGTTCCTATAGTGCCCTTTTAACTTACTGTCAACAGGCCCCAGGGCTGGAACTGTATCAATTGCAAGTTAGGAAGAAGAGGTGGATTGGACCACAGCAACCAGTAGAATGACATATGCTGTCTTATACACAGGGGGATTTTGTATATGTTGTAGCTAGATAGAGGAACTAACATCACAGGTTTTGCCAGATATAATGCCATTTAGCTCTGAAATCCTGTTTCTGTACCAGAATGTGAATGGCAGTTCATATCATTGTTATGACACCATCACCAGTGTTGTGTTGTATTATAGACAGATACCCCTCCTTCCCTCACATGATAGGCAAGTTTGCAAATAAATAAATAAATACAATAAAAACACTCATTTGCATGCTCTACCTGGTTCCTCCAGTGCCAAAGCTGCTAGTCTAGCTCTGATCACATGGGTTATAGTCCAAGCTCCGGCCTTCTGTGTCACAGAGCCAGATGCAGCATTCTCAGTCTTGATAGTAGTGATAAGGCTTGTTGGTCAGAAAAGATAAACATACCGAGCGATTTTTTCAAGCTGGAAGCTGGCAACACGTGAGATTATTTCAGAAAACCTTTTCAAAAAGCTGAGGCCGTCAGACCTGCCTGTTCTTTTGCATGTACCTCATTGAGTTATTCACTATAAAGTGAAACTTTAAGGCAGATTGTGCCGCTGCTGTGTGTATACAAGTACATACAGAACAGGCTTCTGTTCCTGACTATTACTATAAAAGCTGCATTTGATCAACATAATATTCTTCACTATAGTGCATGTAACAAACAGCATGATCAAAATAACTTGTAGCGTGCATTCAGGGATGTGTGATGCTAGTCATACTCACAGAGGTGAAGCTGAGAAGGACATTGTACAAGCAGTTAATTCTTCAGAGGTTAATCAGCATGACAGAAAACAGTGCATCATAAATAAAAGGGAGAATTAAACAAATGATATGCTAATGCAGGATGATTTGCATGCAAGTAATGGGAAATGTATGAAATACAATAGTAAAAGTCAAAGAAAGTGTAATTAGATGTCAGCAACTTAATATCTGACAAAGTGCATAAACATTTTGTATGTGGATCGAATTTAAGTCAGAATGTTGATAAGAATAAAGTAAATTCAGAAAATACCTTTAGAGCATGTGATGATTTATTTTATGACATAGTTTGTCTTTCCGGAGACTATCAAATTAAAATTTCTCCTGAAGTTCTCCAAGTAGTACTTGTTCTGAGAATAGTTTGTATTGCTCTGTCAGATCAGATAGGAAAATAATTGAGATGATTGAAATCTTTAGATGTTATTGTCAAATAAGCTGAACTTAAAGTATGTTGACTGTGGTAAAACTAGTAAAAATAAGAATTTGCCTTGGTCCAAGAGCATTGGAAGAAGTATTTTCAGGCATGCATATCCACTAAAGTTTACTATCAATATGCTATCAATATGTTGAACGTCAAAACAATTTTCATTCAACATATCAAAAGTAAACCATGAAAATTAAAATAATGAACAGAACACAGTGTCGAATCCGCTGATCGAATTCAGTAGATTCGACATTGTTTCTGAACACATCACGTGATGTCAGTATAAGAGCTAACATAAACAAAACTCCTATCGCTGACATCATGTTGTTGCAGGGGGCAAGCCCCCCTGCATCCCCCTGTGAGGGGCTCTGCCCCCCACACCCCTGCTAACAATATATTCCAACTCTGAGATCACACTAAAGTGAGGTAAGGGATGAATCCCATACCGCATAGTACCGCGATCTTTGTATATTTCTTTGAATTTATATTAGTGAATGCACAGTGCATTTGCTAATATAAACATTCAAAAATTGAGATGTTCAAGCAGATGAACAATCGAACATCTGTGTTTCGGATTTTTATCTGCGTACATCTCACCGTCACTATTTTGATAGTAAACCATCCACTACTAAGTATTTCTCAGTACTAAAGGTAAATCTACGTTTTTGAGAAATAACTCTGTTGAAAATAGTGTGAAGTTATGCATATTTAATGTTCTGTTTGGCAGATACAGATTTTTTAGGGATTTCCAGGCAATATTTTTTGCACACACAAAGTTTAAAGGGCAGGTGCAGGGATTACTTAAAGTTTACCAGGTGTGGTAAACACTGAACACATAGATGTATGAGGTTCTATGAAGCAAGAAATATGATTTTAGATTATTAGATTGCTAAAAATACTCAGACTCAAAATGAAACTGAATAAAGTAAATTCCAAATCTGTGAGTCACATCAAACAATATCTGGGTTATATTTAACTGCTTATGGCCCCAATCCTGACTATGAATAGAAAATACATTTATAAGTATGAAAAGATTGAGGACAGGTTGCTTTAAGAAGATTCCAAAGAGCAGTCCAATATCTTTCAAAGTTTGTTATTACTGTGTTTCAGCAACAGTTCAGAAATCGTTCACTAAGAGTTTAAATCAAAAACTGCACTCTCTGGAAGTACTCTTCTCCCTGGAGGATGTTGATGTCTGTGTAGTCAAAGAAACTTGGTTCAGGGCCAAAGAGAGTACCCCAGGCTTGCAAGGCTACAGTGCCTTCCACACTTTCAGACCGCAAAATGATTGTGTAAGAACCAAAGAGGAGGGGTATCTATCTTTATCAAAGATAAATACACCTCTAGAGTGGTTAGACAGGAAAACTCCATGGAGTTACTCCAAGTTCAACTAACTGTGGGTAAGACCCTCCTTCAACTCAACGTTATTTATAAGTCTCCTTCAGTGAACGAAAATACCCATGCTGCTTATTTGGACCAACTTGATTCAATGAAATTACAACGAAGCACTCTAGTCATGGGCAATTTTAACTATCCCTCTATTGACTGGAAAACTTACATGAGTACCAACATGCTCGCACAAAGGTTCCTGGACATTCTTAGTGCTAATTCCCTGGAACAAATAGTATGCATCCCCACAAGGGGCTTAAATATTCTTGACCTGGTCCTCACCATCATGGATGACCATTGCACCACCACAAGTATAAGACTATCACTGGTTAAATCTGATCACAAATCAGTCACATTTGAAGTAGCTATAACACCAGAACCCCTCTTATGTGAAATCAAGCTCAAGGTTTTCAACAAAGCTAATTATACCCTCCTAAGGGATGGTGTAAATAACTTCCAAGCTCCTGTTGCTACATATAGCATTGACAACTATACTAAGTTATACATAAATGCCCTGTACAAATACTTATACAAATATGTTGACACAGCTGTACCTGATAGGATCAAACCAAGATCCTCAAGAAAAAACAAGCCTCCCTGGTGGACATCTAGCATTAATAAGTTATACAACAAGAGGAAGAAGTTGCTGTTTAAGAATAAAAAAGAGAGGTCCCAGCACTGGAAAAACACACTCCTTTACTTGAACAAATAAGACAACTTGTAAAATCCTCTAAGGGCAACTAAAAAATTAGCAACCATAGCTAAGGATCACCATAAGGCATTCTTCAGCTATATCCGTAACCTAAAAGGTAGGACCCAGAGGTGTGATGAACTAGCTATGGATGGCATCACACACAGTTATCCTGTGAAAATACCTAACCTATTAGCTGACGGGTTTGCTGAAAATCACCCCCCCCACCCCTCCTAACATTCCACAAAGCAGTCCCTCTACATCTCCCCCCACCTTGTATCTCCAAAGAGCAAGTCATTAATGCTCTCTCTAAAGCCAAAAACACAGCCCCTATGGGACTGAATGACACCCCAGGTTGTGTTTTAAATGGTCTAAAACATGAGTTAGCAACTCCATTAGACACTCTCTTCAACCAGAGTGAGTACTGGTTTTGGTCCTGCTGAATGAAAAACAGCATCCATCATCCTCCTTCATAAAGAAAGTACAGCAGGAGACTCTGGGAACGGCAGATGCATAAGCTTAACCAGCTTTATCTGTAAGGCCATGGAACACATCATTATGGACCTTATAAATAAGGATATATGTGATCTCCAAACCCTTGATCTGACACAGTTTGGTTTTGTCAAAGGGAGATCATGTCTGTTATACCTGGAAGACTTCTTTGATAACATCACCAAAGCCATAGATAAAGTCATATCTGTGCATACGGCCTACCTTGCCTTATCCAAGGCCTTCAATACAATACCACATTCAGGCATCATTGATAAACTCTCCAAGTTGAATATCGACCCTTATGTTGTCAAGTCGGTTGCTAACTGGCTCACTGACAGATCACAATCAAAGTTGGTGACTTTACCTCAGTCAGCTGACCTGTCAGCAGTGGATTTCCATGGGGGTCAGTGCTGGGCCCTCTATTGTTTGGAATATACTTCTCAGAAGTTCAGACCAAAACAGAGGGGCTGTGGCTAAGTTTGCTGATGACTGCAAATTAGGTGCAATCATTGAATCCCCAAATTATGTCAATATACTTCATGAGGGAATTACACAAACCACTGATTGGTACCAAAGCCATGGACTCAAACTCAGTGCTAAAAAATGCATTATCATCCCCTTCAGTAAAATGATATCCCTGAAGATTATCATATAAATAATAGCCTAAGCAATAACTCAGTAGTGAGAGACTTGGGAATGCAAGTTGACAGTGGCCTAAACTTTGACCATCACGTGTCTACCGTGGTAAGGAAGGCATTCTATGTTGCACACCTCATTAGTAAAGGCATTACCTCAAGAATAAAAGAGGTCATAACTCCCCTGTACTCAACCCTCATTAGGCCAATAACTGAGTACAATGCTCCCTTTGGTATGTACCTTACCAGGCACTTGCAATAACTTGAGAGACCTCAGAGATTTCTAACCAAGAAAATTCACGGTCTCCAGCACATGTCATTTATTGACAGACTGAAGTCACTGTCATTGTACTCAGTAGTGGACAGACTACTTCGAGGAGAATTGTGCCTGGCCTGCAGTGCAATCTCAGATCCAAACCTAATCAAAATGCTGCACATCCACAAGTCAGATGGGACTGGGCCACCTAATCCAGGGACCTTAACCTGGCCTGCGACATAAAAAGGACCTGCTGGAGAGAGATATGTCTCTCAGTGGTTGCCGGTCCTCTGGAATATCCCACTAATTCACATCAAACAGAGCTCCTCTATGACCCTGTTTAAGTGTAGTCTGGATGACTGGATGGGAAGACGTAAATTCTTGCCAGGTATTTCACCTATGACCCTGCTACATATGGGCAGGCACCTGTGAAGCTATGAACATATGAACTTGCTTGCATACATGCTAAACAAGTGTTTCACCAGAGAATGTTAAATACTGTTTTTGAGCAAATGTGAAGTTGGTTTCTGTAAATTCAGGTTGTGTTGACGGATTGTTCCTTCATATACTTATACTTATTCATATACTTATACGTATACATAATAACCATCACTAAAGTCCACAAAAAGCTAGGTTCCCTCTATCGCTATAAAAGTTATCTAACCACTGAATCTCGAATTGCAATAGCCAGGAGCCACCTCCTATCTACTCTGCTTTATGCATCCCTAATTCTAACTAATCTTTACAAAACTGACCTTAATAAACTTTCCATTTGTTACAACAAAATTGCTAGATTCACTACCAGTGCCAAATCATGATCCCACCACTGCCTTTCATTACAAGCCTTGCACTGGCTTGAATTTCCAAACCTATTAAGGTACCATCAACTCAGCCTAGCTCATCTAGTTCTGTACTATCCCAAGAAAACCCCTGACCTGAGTGGCACGCTGAATTTCTACAATTCAAATAGACAACTTCGGTCCTCCAACAAAGCCTTAATCAAAACTATCACATGCAAAAACAACTCCGGGGAATCACTATTTGCCCATGAAATAGCAAAAATATGGAACAATCTTCCCCCTGACTTCAGACTACAAAACTCCACGCCCTCCTTTAAAAGCCTACTTAAAACATACCTCTTCACGAACTATCTATGCACCTGTAATTGACCCCCTGAAGCCTCGTCCACTTACTATTTCTACACCCCATCTGTCCTGGACAAGACAAATAACACCATCTAACTACACCTATCCATGTGTGAGCAATAACCTATATATGAGTGTGTGTATGTGTGTGTGTGTGTGTGTGTGTGTGTGTGTGTGTGTGTGTGTGTGTGTGTGTGTGTGTGTGTGTGTGTGTATATATATATATATATATATATATATATATATATGTATGTGTGTGTATATATAGATTATATATATATATATATATATATATATATATATATATATATATGTAGTGTGTGTATTGATATATATGTATGTATACTCTTGCATGTATATTTGCTTGAATGTATATATAGAAAACTTAAACATTTATATACTCTTATTCAATTGTGAAATATCTTGCAGTGGTCTACCAGGTTCTTATTTACTCTCATTGTATATTCTGTACACTTGTATTTTTAACCAAAAGGGGGAATATCTTCTTATTGTATACTAACAGCTGTAAAGTCTACCATCTGTATGCTACTACTCTGTAATGTCTTTCTTGTAAATTTTTCTTCTCTCTATAAACTTATGGAGTTTTTCTCCCCAGGACTCCGCTGAAAACGGACACTTGTTGTCGAGTCAGACTGTCCTGGTAAACAAATGTTAAATGAAATAAATAATAATAAATAATATAGGAAATGCAAGGGACTTATTTCCTGTAAAACAAACCCATTTCAAACTAAGTTATATTGAATTTTACTGACACAGCTCACACTGTTGGGGTCATGTTGTTATGATCCAAGAAATCACATAACTCTTTCTCATAACAGAACCTACTGTACCTCTTGGTAGCTTTTTGAACAAGATATCTCATTTTACTTATCATCTTTGTAAGATAAAAGTTTCAAGCTCTTCAAAAAAGCTTGTCATTCAAACTCTGACTTTAATGTTTTATGATATTACAAAATCTGTTACTTTACAAGTAGATTTCAGTCTTGGTGTTTTATTACTTCAAGAAGGCAGACCAATTTCTTTTGGTTCCAGTGCTCTCACAGAAGCTCAAATGAGGTAAACACAGACTGAAAAGGAAATGTTGGCAGTAGTTTATGGATGTCAAAAATATGGTAAAACAACATTTGTAAAACCTGACCTTAAGCTGTTTCGGGATATCTTTATAAAGTCTTAAATCAAATTTCTTGCAAGACTGCAGTGAATGTATCTTAGTCTGCAAATGTATGACTTGAATGTAAAATACAAATATGGAAACAATTGCATATCACAGATACCCCAAGCACAGTAATCCTGAATGCGCAAAAAATAAACTTACTGGAACATGCTATCTAGTATGAGGAGACCAGTCCTTGTTAATAGTAGGACTACTACTGTCAGGCATTATACTGTTTAGCATTTGAAGCTAGTACGTCCCTTGCCATTACCCATAATGCACTATCTCTTTAAAAATATTCTAGTAATATCACATCAGGAAACAGTCTCAGCATACTTCTATTAATATGTTGTAAACTTTTTGCAGGTTTTGTGAGGTAGCAGATCTTTTCGATCTTGTATAACTGTTTTCATTTTCTGGCACTGTTACTTATTAGTTAGCTGGCTTCTTGTGACTGTTTTTTTATTTCCATATGTGCCCCTCCCTATGTTCATTGGCATTTTCTCATCTCCTCACCCCCTCATCTGTTTTTGAACCCTGTCTTGGCATTCATACCCTTTTCTTTCTGGTGTGACTGTTAATGTAAAAAATATTTTTGGAATTCATGTTCCTGTTGTTATTTTTTTATTACATGTATTTTTGAATTTGCATTGATAAAGAACTAAATTAAAGATTTTTATGTATGAAGCCAGTACTTTCCTAGAATAGAAAGCACCATCAGAGCTGAGCCTTTCATCTCGACCTCAAAACTAACAATAACAATTTGGACTAATCATCCTAAATCTCAGAAAAGAAGGGATCAGTAATAGCTGAACAAGAAGAGATCT
This sequence comes from Protopterus annectens, assembly GCF_019279795.1. Lineage (NCBI taxonomy): Eukaryota > Metazoa > Chordata > Ceratodontiformes > Protopteridae > Protopterus > Protopterus annectens. The sequence goes on along the minus strand of NC_056739.1, from coordinate 59,241,924 downwards.
TCCTTTCCAGGTCTGCAACCTGAGGGCTGAAGCTGTAGTACCTATTGTGACTTTAAATGTAGTAACCAGTAAATCACATATTAAATTGACCAAATGTAATAGCTTGACTTTCTTATCATACAAAGATGTTATGAAGATATTTTATTCTTAACCAGCTTCTGTGAGATTTTCTCCAGTTCCACCATATGAGTTTGGTTATGACAAGCTAGTGGAAGCTGTCTTTTGGGATCAATAATTACTGTCTGAGTTCTTATTCCCAGCTGCAACTACAGATGATGGAATCCTTTTTTTTCCTCTTCCCTTTTTCTCTGTTAATTTCTGCAGATAGACTTAATTTCTCCACTTTCCCTTTCAGTGTTAATTCCTGCAGATGTACTCACTGACACCCATGTTATGGTGTTGATAATAAGGAGAACACCATCAGCCATATAATGTTGATCTCAGCAACAATGACATCATTCCCAGACTGAAAGCCTCAGATCTGGTCTTCGATGACTCAGCTGTTAACTGAGGTGTTGATGTCAGTACCTTCGCATCGATTCTGCTAATATTGGTTTGCTTGTCTCTCCTGCCAGTTGAGGTTGATGAATTGGGACCAAGCACGGTGCTGAAAGGGTACTTCAATCGCTACTATGATGGGTTCAAACTTTCAAGTGACCATTTCCCATATCCATGTGGTCAAGCATGACATCAACACTGATGTCATGAGTCTATATTCAGCCATTGAATGGAAAAAGCATCGAATGGCATGTCTCATTAAACATACTGTTCGAGCTTTTTGAATAAAATCACATTATGGTAGGGATCAGGAAATTTGCCATTTCCCCACTGTAGTGTGATCTCAAAGATGATATATGTAATTAGCTGGGGGCGTGGGGGTGCAGCCCCCCACATTAGGAGTTTCGCTGAATGGCATTTTCGATGTAATGCTGTTTTTTAGTTTGATGGCTGAACGTAGACCCGATGTCAACACCAGCACTGTAGACATGTCTCCACTTGTCACCTTCAGCATTTGCTCCGGTACAGATATTGCTCCCTGTGCAGACAACAGGTCATCTTCTGGCTGAACGCATGGCTCTCACTTTTGTCCAGCAGGGAACAAAATGTTCCAAAGGCCCATGGTATCTCACCATGACTGTTCCTCTTCCACTGTCTTGAACCTGTCAATTCCAAGTTGGCCAAAAAGCACAAGTGCAAGAGGAATCATATCACTCACCTGGGCTGGATGTCAGAAATGAGAAGGATGCATATTGCCTTCCATCTTTCTGAAATGGCTACAAATTAGAGGAAATCTTAGAGATGATTAGGCAAAATTGGGGGATACCCTCCCAGACCCAGTGACTACCCAACATAAGGCATTGTAAGAGACCTTTCTCCCCTCCCATCAATTTTCATGAGTGATGTCACTGTTAGTGAATATGCTGAAACTGGCCACCAGTACTGCATACTGCAGACCAGATACTGTAATACCTATTCCTTGAACTTGACAGGATCCACCAGCCCCCTAGGTATCAGAATTACTGGAAGAAGGCATCAAAGCCTAATTTAATTGTTGCAGGAGCAGACCTTAAAAAACTCTAGCTCTGCAGAATCCTGCAACCAGTCCCCCTGATAAAATGTCCAAGGCTATGGATTCAGCTGGAAAGCATATTTATATATCTTCTATATTCTGAATCCTATAAACTGCATTGCTTGATCAGTCACCTGATGGACCTTCAAAGCAAAAATTGCAGCCTCAGCTGGCAGCTGTCTCCTCAATTTTTAGGCCGTCTATAAGGTTAGCATACCACACTTCTATTGAGACAGCCTGACCTGCAAATACTGGTATTGTTATGCACCAGCATACCTGGTGACAGCTTACTGTTTCTGCCAGCTACACCAAGACAACATTTTTGAAATTATTCAAGGCACCACTTCCTTTGTCCCTAATATGAGCTGTCACCTGGAGAAAATGGCTAAAACTAGACAAAGACCTTCTCACTGGTGTGAAGTTCCAAATGTCACAATGCCTTTTTTTCCAGGGCACAGTGAAGCTCACATTAGCTAAAGTCAAGTCATAGCATACAGCAGGAAAATCAGAGCTTAACAACAGTCATCTTGTCAGTGGAAGAGGTAACTGGATATAAAATGTTCTAGAGATCAATAGCAGAATACCCAAGTCCTTGATTAGCTGTCCCACTCCCACCCCTCCCGCAGCAGTTAAACAACATTAACACAATCCAGTTATAATTAAGTGCACTAGCATGAGCTTAACCTCAGCTAGAGCAAATAGATAGGGAATGCTGGAAAAAATGTATCAAATCCTGAATACTTTACAAGCAGAGTATGCTGTCATTACTGCATACATCACTTTTCTCTGCAAGAACTTTTTTTTTGTAGTTACTAACTTGCATAATTACACTTTCCCTGTATCTCTTTACTAAAAAGGAGGTGTTCTGCCTTTTTCCATTACCATATCTCCTACTGAATTTATATTTTACTCTTTTTGACTTATATTAACCCCCTGGTTCTTAATTCTGACTGATTTATTGATTACCCTGTGTTTGTGAATCAGTTGTTCTATTTTTTTTTTTTTGTGAATTTCTTCAGCCGGTCTGTACAAATAGCCTATTGTGATCAGCAAACTACTTAAATAAATCATTCTATAATTTGGGTTACCGTGGTGGTGTTCCCCTGCACTTCCTTGCACATGACTGTATATATGGAGCCTGACAAGTATGTTACACAACTTTAGTTTTTATCAGGTTTAGATAAATACTAATTGGCTTACACATTACAGATAGGATTTGATGTTGGAGTGTCATGTCTACTTGACATAGACTAGGTATCGTAAGCAATATATCTGCTGTGCAGACCCTTTAACAATTGTGTCAGACATAACCATTCAAGGAAAATTTTAATTCAAAGAACCACCCCCATTCTGACCTCTGTAGACTTCCTTCACCAGTACACTAAGGATATGTGAAGTATCCTTTTGTGTGACAGGTTGAATAGTGTTGTTTTCCATGTTTTTTGTTTTCTGTATATCTGCTTGCTATCAGCCCTTCAGCCCTCCTACTGACTGTGTAGACCATTTTCCCAGGTTGTAAGAGATGGCCATGGAAAGCCATCTTTTGGGTCACCTTTAGGATTGTCTGATTATCCTAACCCAGCCTTTTCTCTTTATAGCACTTTTCAGTAAACTTTTCACCAATCCTGACCTCCGCAAGCATTTGGTTTTCCATGCATGCTCATCTTCGACTCTGCACATGCTGGTGAGCATGTACATCTTGGCTGTTATACTGCATGGGTGCAACACCCAGCCTCCTCTGGGTGTTAGTAACACAGCAAACCAATTTCCCTTTCTATCTCCACCCCAGGATGGAAGAGCCAGCAGTGGATACTCACTGTCACCCACAAAGCAAGATCTTCCAACATTTAAGTCACTATTTAGTCATGGATTAATAATGGATTATCTGGGCCATAGTCAGATTTTACCCTTCTGTGGCACTAGATCTGCTGGATATGTGTGTGATTTACAGACCAGATTGCTGTTAGTGGAAGGTCTAGTAGAACACATCCGAAATGCTGGTATGCAGGCTTCCTGTAGTTAGAAGCCCAGCATCAGTCAAAGGTCTCAAACCACATATTCACAAAGGTAACAAGTGGCAGCTACCTCAAGCTTTCTTGTGCTCATAATACTTTTATACCCTTACAATGATTCCCACCATCAAAACACCCTTACCTTCAGATCTTTTAACCTGGACATATGTCTGTCTGCTCCAGCAAATATAGCAGTGGCTAGTATATTTTGCCCAGTATGGCATCTACTGGTACAGTCCAAACGTTCCATTTCCTCAACTTTTAAACATTTCCTTTCTCATCTTTCTATGAAAGACCACTATATACTTAAAAGCATTCACAAATTCTGGAAGTCAGTGATGATAATATATATACATAAGGGGGTCCCATGTACTTCAGTCAGTAACAGATGACCTATAGTCCTACTATATCGTCTTTCTGAAATATTGGAAAATTAGTATGTTACAAAGTTTATCACTAGATTGGCACTCACAATTTTTTGAATGGCATGCAACATGTTTTCCATTCTGTTCATGAAGCTGACACAGTTCTCCTTGATGTAACAGGAAAGATTCACACAGATCTCAATCTTTGGAGTGTTGCCAGTATTTTGTTTCTTCATTTGTCAGAGGTGTTTCATAATGTATAATGTGAAATATATATCTGTAAATGCTAATGAGGTAGGTACAGGAGTTATAGGTCTTAAGGTGCACTTGCTCTCTAGAAAGTTCACTGTAAGTAAAGATTACATGCAGGTTAACAACCACAATATCTCTGTCATACTTGTTAACCATCTAGGCACTGTAGGGTGTATTAAATGATATGTGCAAACTATATCTGCAGAAGTAACACCACTGGAGTCTGGACAGTTTCTTCCGGGGCCTCAGCTGAAAACTGGCCCATTCCAAGTCAGACTTTCCCAGTAAATAAATGTTAACTAAAATAAATAACTAAATAAATAAAGGCATTTTTCTCAAATACTGAATAAAATGGCCCTGCTGCAGCCACCACAAATGCTCTTGCTGGAAGACAATTTAGCAGAAAAATAGAAACATTGGATCAGAAATTTGATTTATTCCTCCATTTAAGTGGTTTAGTTGGCAAGCCTGAAAAGCTACAGTATGCTACAATCATGACTGTCACTGGAGTAGAAGCCTTGACGATATTTAATTATTTTTATTTTTGAAAATGGAGAAACTAAAACAGAAGTAGTAACACATTCAATAATTCCTGTGAATCTAAAAGGAATTTGTGATGCTCATGTTAATAAATTAAAGATCAGACCACAAGACTGTGACTTTGATGAGTTGCATGATTCAGTAATATGAACATAATTTGTGATATAAGAAATGATATTAAGAAGAACAAACAGTTTGTGATATAAGAAATGATGTAACAGTATGAAGGATATTAACACAGACAAACCTGACATTATTAAACACTGTAGCTATTGCAGAATAAGTGAGATTACTTGAGCACAGTTAAAAGAATTACCTGAGGAGACAGATGTGTGTTGAATAAAATATGATTCAGATAATAAGGCAAACATGAAAGTAAAGTGAGGTTTGCAACACTACTGAGTATGAAAAATAGAGTTATGGAGCAATGCATTGTGATAGTAATGAAGACTAAAGAAGCGTCATATAACTGAATCTCAAGACTCATGCTGTAAAATCTGTGCATATTATTAACACTTTTGAACAACCAGGAATCACCATTGATTTAGATCCTGTAAACCTGAATATAAAAATAAAAAATGATTTTTTTTTAAAAAATCTTAGCATTTCAAGAAACTAATTCTTCTAATATTTTGAGTTTTCCTTGTGAAATGCTACATATGTTAAAGTGAATAAATAGTGTAAAACTAAAAAGGTTCATATATAGTGGCACACTCGGTCAAGGAAACATGTCACGTAGTATACAAACCCGCAGCAGTAATATACTTTATGACTGTACTGATTTTTTTAAAGGCTTAACAAACTGGTTGGTAGTCTATCATATATAAATGTCCTGATGTAGTGCCATTGACACTCTCCCAAGAGTGTCACACTACCTGTCAAGAGTAAAACAGCAGGAACTAAAGCGAACGGAAAGCTTAGGGAACAATTAGAACAAATATGTCAGACACAAGAAGGAAATGACAAGTGACTGGTAATGATGCTAAATAGAGTAAGACAGCATCATTTCAAGTTAAATAAGTATTCATATGAAATATGTATGACAACTGTTAAGTACCAGGTCATATTCCAATATCAGAGGGTCTGAAATCAGGCAGAAGCACCACAGCAGTTGTGCAAATGGCAAACTAGACTTTTCTGATGTTTCTGTAAAAAGAACAATATTTTACTGAAGCTTATACCTAATATATATATATATATATATATATATATATATATATATATAGAGAGAGAGAGCTTGGAAATGGAACTCTGAACATGCTAAAGTTTTGAAATGCTTAAAAGACTGATTACAGGTGCACCAGCATTAATATAGTGTGACGTGAATAAGTCAGTTATGTGGCAAGGAGATGCTCATCACAATCCTACAAGTTAACAGACTAGTTACCCCTGAGTCAAAAGCATTTGCAGATGTGCAAAAGTGAAATATACAAATACAAAAGCAATTGCTGCCAATATTATATGACTATGAGAAATTCCATGAAGACATATATGTTAAAGAACGTCATGTAGAACAGACCATAAACTTTGCAATGCATATTCAGAGATCCTTTGTACAAGGCAGTCCTAAGGCCACAGAGAGTGGTACTTATTCTACAAATATATGATGTGAAAGTGAAAGTGAAATACAGAGCAGACAAGGAACTATGCATGGCAGATATGCTGAGAACTGTACACTTACCAGAGAAAGATGAAAATTTGTTAGAAAAAGAATTATAGTCCTTGAGCATTTCCAGTTATTATGACTGAAGAAACAACATAAAATAGTTCTAGTTATACACTGAAACTGATTTAGAAATGCAATTACTAAGAGATGTTTCAATGACAAAATAGCCTGTACAATGATAACAGCATCAATAAGAAAATAAATTCAGTCTTGCTCATCTCTCAAAGAAGAAATAAGAAGCGTCCAGAACTTGATATTCAAATTTGTCAAAATAATAGTTCTTGATCAGCTGAGGAGACAAATGCGTGATAAGATTCATGTCTCACAGCTAAGCATAATACAGTGCAGACAGAATGTGGCATATCGCATTGACCAAGAATGGAAACTCTCTTAGAACAAATAGTACAGAGTTGTGTCATCTGCAGCGCATGCCATAGTAACAGTCTGAAGAAAACAAGTTAATTTGTATTATACACAGTGAATCTGGAAGTGAAGAGAATCTCTGTTTATTGACTAAAATGCTATTCTTTTTAATGAAAACATATATTTCATATGTATTGATTATTACTCCTAGTTCCCTGATAATCAAATTGTTGGGCACAAAACATGTGCATGTAATTGATGAATTAATGTCTGTATTGTCATGACAAAGTTAGCTGCTGATGTCATTATAACAATGGTCCACAATATAAACGTAATTCAAAACAGTTCATGGGTTTGCATTCAAGCAAGTCAGAGCAAGCCTATTTGATGATGAAAAGGAGCAGGTAGAAATAATTCTATCCAGCCTGAAAAAATCTCACAAGGAGGTGCTGAAGCAAAGTATTGGTTGTCACCTTGGAGATTTACAATACAAGAGTACTACAGTGTAGGAACTCCATGTGTTTCCTGCTCAGTTATTAGTGGGAATGTAGGAAACACAATACTTGCTTTATCCACTTTTTGATGCCTAAACATCACCCCAAAGTAAAAGAAATACTGGAAAGAAATAAAAAGAAACAGAAATATTGCTGTGGTAGAAACTGCAAGAGATTACCAGATTTACAAGATGGGGACAAAGTGTGCATAAGAACGTCACTGAGAAGTCCACCACCTAAGTCTGAAATACCGTATCTTGCTACCAAACCAAGATCCTAGGCTGTCTGTAGGGAAGAACACAAACTGGAAAAAAAGAAATTTCATTTTAGATGAATGCAAAAAGCAAATGTGTCAATCAAAGCTGCTGGCTTTAGGATAAATGGTGCCTTAGGTAAAGCAGTCTATGCCTCCCCCCCACTACCCACTGCTCTTCTCTGCACACATCCCCTGATACTACACTAGTTTACCCCATTCCAACCTCCTCATATCATGTAGATTACTGTTTTTCTACATTTTGTCTTATATTTATACTTTTTCCTGCATCCTTTCAATACTTCCTAACTGGACAAGACTACACTGTAGTAATTCTAGAGGAAGTGTTTGCATTTATTTATTTGTAGTGCTTGATTACCTGGAAAGTCTGAATGGGAATTAATACTCTTTTTTCAGTGGAGGTCTGTAGAGAAAAACTCCAACTGACATAAGAAATACATACATGAAAGATATATACAGTATAAAGTGATGGCAAACATCTCCATTAAGACAAAGGAGTGCAATACGATCAGCATTTACATAATTTAGAGTTCTTTTTTTCTACCCTTTTTCACATCTGTCCTTACTCTAATTTTTCCTGCATCCTTTCAATGCTCCCTAACCAGGCAACAGTAACTGTGGAGGAAGTGACTAAATTGTTCATATATGTATTATATGTGTATGTATGTATGTATGTATGTATGTATGTATGTATGCATGTATTTATGTATTTATTTAATGCACATGATTACCTGGAAAGTCTAAGTGGGGATTAGAACCGCTTTTCAGGGGAAGTCTGAAGAGAAAAGCTCCAACGGTTATAAAATAGTAACAATACATACACACATGATACATAACATATAAAGAGATGGCAAACATCTCTGTTAAGACAAAAGGAGTTTAATACAATCAACATTTGTATCAGTTGTACATGGATGTATCCGCATTGCAATATACAGCACACACAGTTTCATTCTGATTACATTATACCATTAACAGTGATGGATATCTGTGTACAAACTACACTTCTAGATTAATGAAAGGAGTGCAATATAATCAACATTTGCATACAATGTACAGGGTCATATTTGTGTTGCCATACACAGACTTACATTCTTATTAGATTATACAGTTAACAATGATGTATATCTGTGCACAGACTTCACTTTTAGATTCAAGAAATCAACTATGTGTGAAGAAATATTCTGTAAAAATACACCACACAAGATGATGGTAGTTGCACTAATACATTTATGTCAGAAAGAATGAGTTCACAGTTGTTTTGATTTTACCTTGAGCCAGAGAAATAGTGGGCAACAGGTTTTGATCCATAGGAAAAAAATATAGGAAGAAGTATAAAAGTTAAAAGGAAGTGTGGGAGATGCTACCTGTAGAAAGGAGGCATAATGCAAGGTTTAGCCTGTAGAAATGCAGGAGCTCAGCCAGGAATCTGAAGCTGTTTTTATTCTTAGTTGTGATTTAAAGGATTTTATATTGTCAATCTGTCTGAGAGGGATGGAGTTTCACTTTTCGGATATGTAGCTGGTAATTTGTGTTTGTCTGTGAAGTACAGAATTCTGTTAGTGGAGTAGTATGTTATAAAACCATTTAGAGACGGACAGTGTTAAGGTTTGCTAATGACATGAGTAGTCATTAGCTGTGAAGTTAGGTAGTGTCATAGATCTATCCATTTTAACTACTTCAGAGCCAGGCAGTGATACGTCCTATGAGATAAGATAGCTGTGAATCTAGTGACTTTATTATAGCGTTGTTCTAGATGTCATTTCTGTGAACTCTGTAGGATTGTGATAATGGGAGTAGCTTAAAGGAGAACTGAAAGATGTTGGGTTGAGTCAATGTACTTTCTAGTATTATTGGTTTGTTCCTTCAGAAAGAGCTTATTATTGGTGGATATTTTAAGTGCCTATTTTATGTGAAGATTGAATTTCATGTTTTTGTTCATGACTATGTGTCAAAGTTTAGTGTGAGCAGTAACTTACCTATGAATTTTAGTTTTTGATGAGATTATGATTAAAAATTACATTTTATGCAGCCATTTGTTTTGTGTAAATAAAACAAATTTACCTTTTTTTGAGTTCAGAAGTAATTGAGAGTCTGTTTACCATGTTTCTATGGAGGTAAAGAAATCTTGTTTTTTTTTTTAATATTATTTTCTAGGATTAGAGAAGAAATGATCAAAGTGGAATCATCCTTATCCTGGAGGTGTGCTTACCTGCTGTGTTCAGGTCATTTATAAATATACTAAAACGCTGAGGATCAAGGATGGACCCTTGGGAAAGACCAACAGATATAATGAGGAAGGATGAAAATTCATTCTGTCGTTTAACTGCCTCACATTTATTGGATAGGTGACTTTGAGTCCAGGTGAGTGATGACCTGGACAGTATAAAGGTAGACAGTTTGTATAATAACTTTTGGTAAGATACCAACTCAAATTCTTTTGATAGGTCTGGTAATCGTGCAGATACCAGATTGCTTGTATTTCAATGTACATTTACAGTGTGGATAAAGCTGAGAGGGCAGTTGTGGTACTGTGGTGGGAACTAAGCTGTGATGACACTGTGATAGGACGTTAGCTTCATTAATGTAATTGTGTAGCTATATTTGGATACATTTCTCAAGTATTTTGAGCAGAGAAGATAGCATAGCTATAAGACTATAGTTTGAGATGTCTATGGAGGTACCTCCTTTATGCAGCTGTAGGATACATGTATTTTTAATAAGATAGGGATGTAGCATTCAGTGATGGATCTATTTATTAAGATGGTGATTGGTTATGCTAGGGCATATATTCTTCTGCTACGATGTCCAACACTGAATTATTTATTTATGTATGCACTCATGCATTTGCTCATTTATTACATCAACAAGAATTAGTTTACAGTTGTCTTGATTTTACCTTGAGAGAGGGAAGGAGACATCTGGTTTTAGCTTAAGAAGATGTCTGTTAGTTTAGGATAAAGACACAGGTTTGAAGGTGAGTTTGTTATTGTTGTCCACTTGAGAAGTGGTGGGAGTATTGTGATTTATTAGAGATGCTACTGTTTGTTTGAAATGAGTCTTGAATTACTGCGCTGCCTGATTGGCTGTTTATGGATGGAGCAGGTTGTGTGGTGTGTCCAGGTTGTAGGAATTGATTTGTAGCTGACTAGAAAGTTTTGAGGTTGTTAGACTGGATTTTTGAGTTTGTATAGTAATGTTTTTATCTGTTTTTCTATTGTATTTTGATTAACTTCTGAGATGATTACAATGCTGTAGGTTAACCTCAGTTTTATCTTGTAGCAATTTTCCAGGCCTTGTTACTTTGGATCGTGAGTTGTTTTGCTTCTTTAGTCAGCCAAAGTGCTGTACTGGTGTTTTCTGAGAGATATAATTTCATTTAGAATAGCTAAGATATTCAGTTGAATACAGATACTGCTTCATCTAGGCGTGGTGTATTTAAGAGGCTGCAGTTACATGACTTAAAGTTATTACTCAATGTAGTGGTGTTATTATAGTTTCTTAAAGAGAATGTAGGTAGGAGGTGGTCACTAAGAAAATCAAATAAAGTGCCTGCCAGCTGATATTAAGGTCACCAAGTACTATTGTTTCATGACTGATGTTCAGAGATACCCAGAGTTCTTCAGCAGTATTGACGTTGCTGCCAAGAAGGATATAGGTTGCAATAACATACATAGCTTTATAACTGTTTAGTATAAGGAGGAAGATCAGAAGATCAGCATTGTTAATTTGGGGTGGGGGGTGGGGGGTTGAGTGAGGAAGGCAACATTGCTGTACCTCCTGCTTTTTTCATTTTTATACCTGATGTGAAGAAGGTGTATCCTGGGTTTGAGGGGGGTTCTATTCTTTTATATCTTATTTTATCCATATCTCACTTATAGTTAAGTATATCTGGAGAGTGGACAAATAACCAGGTATGGAATTCTGGTATTTTATTGCATAAACTTTTGAGGTCTACACTAAGGGACTCAATGCCTGTTTTTTTTTGTTTTTTTTTTGTGGTATGATGTGGCAGAAGACTTGAATGGTTTGCAGTGGAGATGAGGGAGTGTCTGGAAGGTTTATTGGGCCTAGTTTGGGATGGATATCTCCACTTGATTTTGGGGCTGGTATTTGATTTTGTACAGTGAATCTAGCTTGCGGTGTCTGCCATATAACCATTGGTATTAATTTCTGTAAAGGTGGATATAAGAGCTGTCATATAAGTTGGAAGATATGGTAACACTGCTTATGGTTGTGTTTAGGGCTTGGATGTATAAGGTAATGGAAGTCTGCTTGTATAAGTGGACAAGGTGATGATAGGATATAACATATCAGTAGTGTAAGACATAAGACAGTAAACGTGTATTGTTGGAGCACTGTGGTTGAAGAGAGACATTAGGATGGATGAGTGGAGAGGAGGAAGACAGGGTGGAGAGATGAGACTATTATTGTATTGGAGAGTATAAAAGCAGTGGTGACTATTTAGCTGTCAGACTTTTAGACTGTAATGGTTAGTTGAGAGAGACAGAGCAGTAGAATGAGGTAGTGTGGTGGAATGACTGGAAGAAAGGTATTATAGTTAGTAAGTGTAAGAGGTTCTAGAGATAGGAGGAAGTAGGTCTAGGGATGCATAGGGATGGAATGGGCTGGAGCAAGGAGAGTTGAGTAATGGAGGTTGTTGTCAGTGTGAGAGAAGAGAAACTGGGTAGAAATAGAAGAGTAGATATATAGGGAGACAGAAAAGGAAATGATGTTGTGGGAGGAGAGAGATAGCTTGATGGGTAGATACTTCACTTTATTCGATATAAAGTAACTGAGGTTATGAGAGGTAAGTAGCTGGATTGGCTGAGTAATCTTGTAGGTTTAGATAATTATAGGTTCATAAGAGGTTACTAGGCTATTGGCCCTAGAGCCTTCATAAGCGTAGCCATGTTATACCTCTGTTCTGTCATTGACCAAGTTGTATGGTCTATACTTGCAGCATGAGTTTATTATCAGCCCAGACTGCCCTTTTCCAAGAGGGACATTGATGAAAACCCCAGTGTAAATTTATGGTTTCCCATCTGATTGTCTAAGTTACACATGAATAGGGTCATTGAAGAGTTCTATTTTGCATGAATTGGGAGTTTGTTCCAGAGGAGTGGCAACCTCTGGGAGACATTCCTGTGTCTGCAGCACGTCCTGTTAATGTTGCTGGCTGAGTTAAGATCCCTAGAGTGAGTGTGTCCTACTTGACTTGCAGATGTGCAGCATTACCATAACGGCAGGCTCCAAAACTGCTCTGTAGGCCAGACACAAGCTGTCTCTCAGCAGCCTATAAGATATTATTATTATTTGGTTGTATGTTTATTAGTCTTGGAGAAGGAGTAGGAGCCTGAGGTGTATTTGTTTATATAATGAGGTATGAGTGTGAATTGTGAGTAGTGTAGGGTGGTGAAGTTAGCCCAACAATAGAGAGGGTGAACAGAGTGGAGCCCACCCTCTCAGGGAGGCTTCTTTTGTTACAGAGACAGTCAATGAAATATTTTCCAAAAATAAAAACAGGTGAGTTATTTTCAACAAACTCTGTTATAAGAAGAGAAAAATATTGTTACTTTTACTGCCCAAGGAAAATTTTAACCTAAGAGAAAGAGGAGCAGTGAGGGTGAAAGTAGCAGTATAGCAGAGAGAGAGATGAAAACTGTCAGGGAAGAATATCTGGTGGTCATACCTCTCAATCTCTTAGAACAAGAAATCTGGGCAAAGCCATAAATAAAAGTGGGACAAAGGCCAAAAAAATAGGGACAGGTTTAAATATTTCTCTTACAAACTTAGAAAGTTGATAGAATAACAGGTTTTGCGTTAGTATGAATTTTCTGAAGGGAATGAAGTCTGAAATTGAAATGTCTGTCATTATCTTCTAATTACAATCTTGAATGATTAGCCACTAATTTGCCAGAAAACCACAATTATATGAAAAACAGACCAACAATATGAGGCACAAATCTGGATGTTCTATGAAAATCTGTATACTTGACAGGTATGGTGGGGGTGTCGGTGTTGTTTTTGATGTTTGAAGAGTAATTCTTAGGAAAACACTCAACAGATGAAGATTTTTAGCCCTAAAGAGGATGATATTTTCAGGGTACAATGGCAAGTTTCATTTTGAAATGATAGCTTTAATAATAACTATTAGCATTAGTATGTTGTTCTAACACTGTCATTATGATATCCATTACCTCTGTGGACCTAATTAATAAAATTTAGTTCTCTACAAAATTCTTCAGCAATGTCTGACTACATTCCATGGTATTATTATCAGAATGACCTACATAGGAGCTAAATCTGACTGGTCATTGCTATTTCTCAGTTGCACTTGAGTACAGCTGCTGATGACTAAAAGTCTGCAACTACGGTCCGGCATGCGTGTTACTTCAGGGTTTGCAACTACGTTCCGGCATGCCTGTTACTTCAGAGTCTGCAACTACGGTCTGGCATGCCTGTTACTTCAGGGTCTGTAACTACGATCCGGCATGCCTGTTACTTCAGGGTCTGCAACTACGGTCCGGCATGCCTGTTACTTCAGGGTCTGCAACTACGGTCCAGCATGCCTGTTACTTCAGGGTCTGCAACTACGGTCCGGCATGCCTGTTACTTCAGGGGAATTATGTTGTGAGAGATGGCAGACAATGGCTTTGGGAGAGCTTCAAACTCAGAAATAAGTGAAAAAAAGCATAGTAAGGTTAGATTAAGAGGTTGAGGAAGTATAAGATAACTAAAAATGTACCAATGAAAGGAAAATATATAGGAAGACACTACAGTGATTTGCTGACCATCCTTACAGCCACACGGATAGGCCTTAGTGGTCATACAGGCACCAAAGGATAGTTTATCAGTGGTTTTGGAAGGTAATAACAGTTAGTCTGTACATATAAACACTTCAGACACCAACATCGATATGGAAATCATTACCCACAATAATTAATCCAGAAGGGTTCCCAAGTATATACAATGGAATTCTACCCCAGATCACTACATTCATACCGCTAAACTGTCCAGATTTTTGCCTCATATCTTAAGTCTGTTCCTCATACAATTTTTGGTTTTTGGATTTTTATGGCAAATCAGTGAGGACTGAATTCAGTAAATAATGACAGGCATTTGATTTTCAGTCTTTATATCGTTCTAAAAATACATGGAAGCACAAGACCTTTTATTCTAAGTTTATAAGATTAATATTTAAAAATTGTCCCTATTTTGGTGCTTTGTCCCTCCACCTACTTTTGGCTTTGTCCAGATTTTTTGTGCTAAAAAGTTGAGAGGCATGACTACATTACTAATGTCTACTTTTATACGTCACTGTACAACATATTAATCACACTTCGCTCCTAGCACTATACAAATATGAGTGTTTCCAACACAGTCCAGCTGTTCTTGCTTCCAATGAAACAATACAGTTGGTAAGAAATTACTCACTTCAGAAGTTTCTGTTCACATGTTACAAAGACAAATTTCAACTCCTGTTGACAATTTCATGAGTGTCCTGAAATGATTTGTTTTTACCATTCACTAGTTCCATTAATACTAGGACTGCATGTTTGCACTTTGAGGTTTTAGGGCAGGTCTACAGATGAAAAATCACCTCTCAAGCTTTCAGTAGTATAATTACAGACTCAAAATGCACCCTCCTGACTACTGTTGTAAGCAGTTTATAACATTACATTATATATTTTATATATATATATATATATATATATATATATATATATATATATATATATATATATATATATATATATAGGTTCATAGGTAGGTACTAGGCTATCTGCCCAAAGGCATTTATAAGCCTAGCTGGAATATGTTGGCTTTCGCTGCCCCCTTAGATTAGTTCCCTGTGCCTCTGTCCAGCAGAGCCATTGAAGTGATCCCTGGGGTAAACTTTCCGTTTCCCATCCACTCATCAAGGTTTCTCTTGAAGAGGGTTAGTGAGGAGCTCTGCCTATTGTAGATTGGAATCTTGTTCCAGAGCATGGGAAGCCTCTGGGACAAGAATCTATCCCTCCAGCATGTCCTATTTATTGTTGTGGTGAGGTTTAGATCCCTGGAGTCTGTGGCTTGAGGGGATATGGTTTTCTTTAGGTGAAACATTTCCATCAATTCTGGGTTGGACATGGCCTTGTATGTCAGGTAGAGATCACCTCTGAGTAGGCAGTATGCAATCAAGTACAGCTGGAGATTATTCAATCGAGCTGCATAGGGCATCTGCTTTAGGCCAGTGATCCTCTTGGTGAGGTACTTCTATGGTCTTTCCAGTTGTTGCAGGTGTCTTGTAAGGTACATCCCAAATGGGGCATTGTACTCTATGATGGGTCTGATGAGTGATGCGTAAAGGGGCCCAATGACCTCTTTCGATCTGGATGTAAACCCTTTTGTGATTAGGTGGGCCACATAGAAGGATTTTCTAACTACTTTGGCAATGTGATTATCAAAGGAGAGGTTACTATCTACTTGGGTCCCCAGATCCCTTATTGCATCTTCCGTATTTACAGGGCTATCACCTATGTGGTAGTTTGTGGGTACTTTGTTTTTTCCAAAGCTAATGACTATGCACTTTTTGGCATTTAGCTTGAGGCCATGATTTTGACACCAGGTATCTGTCTCAGTGAGACCCTTTTGGAGAATGTCTGTGTCAGATGGAGAGTCAATTATAGCCCCTAGTTTGCAGTTGTCTGCGAACTTGGTCAGCCATAGTCCTCCTGTGCTTGCCTGTACCTCTGAGAAGTATATGCCAAACAGGAGGCGTCCTAGGACTGAGCCCTGGGGAATGCCACTTGTAACCGGTTTAGAGTCAGACCCAGCTCACATGACTCTTACCATGTGGGTTGTGTCCATGAGCCAGTTGGCAACCTATCTCATCACGTAGGGGTTTATGTTCAGGCTGGTGAGCTTGTCTGTAATACCTGAGTGGAGAATGGTGTCAAAGGCCTTTGCAAGGTCTAGGTAGGCTGTGTGGACCACCTTTCCCTCGCCTATAGCCTTGGTAACTGTCTCAAAGAAGTCCACCAGGTTTAGGAGGCATGATCTGCCCTTAACAAAATCGAACTGGGTAGGGTCCAGTGTTTGGAGGTTCCCAATGTCTCTGTTAATGAGATCCATGATGATGCACTCCATAGCTTTGTACACCAAACTAGTCAGGCTTATAGGGTGATAGTTCCTGGGGTCTGTTGTGGCTCCACCTGTGTGGAGTGGAATAACCACTGCTGTGCACCACTCTGTGGGCATGTAGCCTGTGGAGAGGCTGAGTTTAAACAGTATGTTTAGGTGAGGGGTTAGTTCATCTTTGAGCTCGTTGTAGGATGCAGCCTGGGACACCATCCAGTCCCATTGATGCTGTGTTTTTGGCATTGGAGATGGCTGTTTTAACCTGAGTGCCTGTGATTTCAGGGGCACTACATTCTTCTGGTATAGTTATGGGCCCTTTTTGGGGTGAAAGGTGGGTGAAGTTTGCACTGAACCTGTCTGCCAGGATGTTGGCTATATCAGTCGGTTCAGTGTATTTTGTGCCATTGTGCACTAACTCAGAGCAGATCTGAGAATTGAGACTTAGATTCTTGACATAGCTAAAGAATGCCTTGTGGTTATCTTTGGAGTCCATGGCAATATTTCTTTCAAAGCTAGCCTTGGATGATTTTATGAGGGAACGTAGTTTCTTGCTGATACTGATTAAAGATGTCTTCCCTTCTTGGGATTTTACTCTTTTCTGTACTAGTTTCCTCCTTCTATTGTATAGCTTGTTTATGGCAGGGGTCCAAAAGACTGGTTTCCTTTTCTTGGAGGAGTAAGTCTTGGTTTTGCTTGGGATAGCATGATCCATGCATTCTTGTAGGTGCCCATAGAATGCATTAGTAAAGGATTTTACAGCTTGGATAGTGTTATCCTTTAGCATGGAGGCTTTGAAACTTCCCACCTCAGTCTTAAGTAACATGAAGTTTGCTTTTGAAAAGTTTTTCACAGTGGTTTCTTTGACCAGGGGTGGTGGCAGAATGTGGATCTCCAGAGTGATTAGTTTATGATCAGATCTAACCAGTGAGGGGGTATCCTCTGATGTAGAACACCGGTCGCCCATGTTGGTGATGACTAAGTCCAATATGTTGTCACCTCTGGTCGGGGTTTTGATCAGTTGTTCCAGGGCATTTGAGTTTATAAATTCTAGGAAATGTTGGGCAAGGGAGTTTGTACTTGAGTAGTTCTCCCAGTTAATGCTAGGGTAATTGAAATCACCTAATATCAGGGTGTGTGGTAGAACCTTTCTGTTTCCCAGTGTTTCCAGGAATGCGGAGTGGGGGTCCTGGGACATGGTGGGTGATCTGTAGCAAGCTATAATTTGAATAGCAGTTTTGCCTGTTGTTAGTTGCACAAGGATGATCTCTGAAGCATCATGCTGTGCCACTAACCTGGAGGTGTGGGTATCCTTGATGAATATGGATACTCCCTCACCTTTTGTATTTCGGTGCGAGTTTTGTGGCCTAAATGTATGGTATGTGTTTTAGCCTGGTAGTGCTGGGGTGCTCTCTTGATCCTTAAAGCAAAGGCAGGTTTTATAGCAGGGAAATGAAAGAGATAGAAATTAGCCCAAAATGGCCAATAAACTACTAATTTCTGGGCTGAAACCACTCCTCCAGGGACAGATAGGCTGCTCAAAGCTCCCTCTCTCACAGTGAACAGAGAAACTTCCTTCTATCCAAGTAAGGTATGGGCAAACACAGAAACTTGTAACACAGCCCTGAATTCAGCATTAACCTGAAAACTGGACTATACTAGTTTAGAAAGGCGGGAAAAGAAGTACATTTTTGGGGGGTTTTTTTTGTTGTTTTCAGATAATAAAGCAGATACAATCAAAAAAACACTTTAAATGCACAGAAATGGCTATCACACTTGAGTGTGTAGCCTACAACAGTTAAACAGGTAATTTAAACACAAAAATGCCTTTGTTAAAGTGCAGGCAGTAAAATAAGTACAATATGCAGCTGAAACAAGCTTTTTAAATCACAGAAACACTAGAAAATTGGTGTTTTAGGCATAATTAGCCAAAGGCAGCAAGAAAATGTGTGTGTATACAGATATATATATATATATATATATATATATATATATATATATATATATATATATACACACACTGTGTGTGTGTGTGTGTGTGTGTGTGTGTGTGTGTGTGTGTGTGTGTGTGGGTGTGTGTGCATAGCTATATATATATATATATATATATATATATATATATATATATATATGTATATACACTGCTGTGTGTGTGTGTGTGTGTGTGTGTGTGTGTGTGTGTGTGTGTGTGCGCGTGCGCATATGTGTGTGATTGGTGTATGGTTGCAAGGTTCCCAGAGGCATTTTTAGAATCCTTCATGAACGTTTGACCCAATGACAGCCAGAACAGAAATCATAACTAAAGAAATTTTGTCTTAGTCTCCAACTTTGCTTTTTACTGCATCCTTTCAACAAACCCAAACAAGCTAAAAATGTACTGTAATAACTGTGGAACAACTAAAAAAACAATAAAAAAAAAGGTTGGAACAGAAAGCCATGTGGTTACAGTTGCTATAAGGAGCGTGCATTTTAGAGCATTTTCCCAAGTGTCTGTGCCAATGAGGGTCTGAGCAAAAACCATGAGTAAGTAAAGAAATTTAGTCTTATTTTTTTTTTCTTTCAAGGAATAAATAAGTTTTATCTTGACAAAATAGCACTTCACAATAAACTAAGTAGACAATTGCTTGTGAGGATACATAAATCATAGCTGGGAATATTGCCTGCCTATCTCCCAAAAAATCACCTTCTCTATATCCCTCTAGTGTTAGATTGGGATGAGGTCACAGAAGGCCACAGTCATATATTTTAATTGGATGCTGTCAAAGACATATAGACCATGCCCCCTAATCCCTACCCTCAAAAGACAGCAATTCTGTGTACCACTCTGATGTCAAACAAGGGCACAAAAGAAAAAAAAAACAAATAGAAAACAATAACATAGTTCGACCTGTTGTTGTCAGGCATATGTAAACAGTGAACTTCCTTTCCCCTCCCCATAAAAAGATAGTCACCTATATGTGCATCTGAAGTTTGATTGTGAGTAAAGAGAAAAATAATTATCATAGTAATGTATTCGGATACATTGCTCCTAAAGAGTATACTACTCCTAGACCACCTAGTGTCACCTTCTGTGCACATATCCGAGGCTTGTAAGGAAAATTAAATAATTAGTGACCACACTGTCCACAGCCCCCCATACAAGCTATCGCAACATTCTTTGCAAACTGTTGAGATTTAATTGTGAGAAAGATTAAAGAAGTAATGACCACTTAATCCCCAGTCCCCCACATAAACTACAGTGACCATCTGTATACACCTTCAGCAGAATCAGTTTTAGACTCACTGAGGTTCATGGTAGAGTTCACTAGAATCCTATGTCAAAATCCACTTATACAGCTTGGAGTACAGGACCTCAAATAGCTCTGTGGGTCTGGCTATTTTGTGATGCATTTATGCCTTATTTTTTTAAAATATAATGACTTGCCAACTGTTTGAATTTGTTTTTCTTACTGATACCCAGATGAGATATGTATGTGGCAAACCACGCTGCGTGTCCACAGATAAAACTTATATTATTTTTTAAACCCAGGTACACATACACACCATACACTCACACACCAGTAGTGAGTCACTTATATCAATAGATGGCCTCTGTACTTAACAGTTACAACCACTTTACTGACTGTGTACACCTCAGATGTTCTGTATTTATTTATTTGTCTTTGTTGACCTGGGAAGTCTAACTGGAGCAGAGGTTCAGAGAGAAAAGCTCCACCACAGTACATTTATATTAAGTGAATTTTAGACAGTTCTCAGGAAAAACAACAGTTACATTTCTCATGAAGCAGCAAACATAATTACAAGACAGATATATACAGTAAAATATTTACATCAAAATTATGTCTGTAGTTGTTCCAATTATAAAATCTTGCAGAAGTAAATGGGTTGATACTGCAGACAAGAAACATTGTAATGAAGATTAATGTTCTTAGATTTCAGTAAAAAAGGTTTGCAAGGAGTTCAAGGTACGTAATGAAGTTATAAAATTATGTAGGAAAGGGGATTTTAGTATTGAATAGGTTTATAAAAAGTTCAAGAGATATAATGAAGTAAGTTATAAAACAATGTAGGAGGGGATGGAAGATATAAGGATTATATAGGAGAACAGTGGTCATAGCATAAGTCAGAGACCATGGTATAGGACTGGCTCTGTCTAGGCTGCCTGTTCCAAACTGGTGTATCTAAAACATTTATAACTTAGGTATACAGGGATTGCATCAGAAGGTTAGAGTAGTGGATGGGGTAGTTAGAAAAATAGCAAGATGAGAAATGTTGTTTAGGGGGGTGAAAAGGGATATATTGATTCAAGTGCAGGAGGGAAAGTTGTTAGGGGTGTACATAAAAAGTAATAAGAAGTCTGTGGTTCTGCTAGGGGTCTCAGCTTGGTGATGGACATGAGCATGACCAGGATTGTGTAAGGTATTATTTGAGCTGGATTTTATAGCTTGGGAGTTTGCTAGTCATTTTTACTTGTGTAGAGATGGTGTTCCAGAGTTTGGAGATGTAAGTGGATTATAGTGAGTCCGCTTATGAATTATTTGTATTAGTAGCACTTAGTAGAAATTTATCAGCAAGTCCCTTGTGGAAGTGTAGGGCAATAATATGTTTTTACTGCAGGGCATTGTTCAGGAAAATATATTAGTTTGTATACCATAATGAGCTGAGAGCATGTTATGTAGTTGTTAAGCCTCAGCCAGCTTAGCTGCTTTAAGGCTTGGCAGTGGTGAGGTTGGTAGGCACTGTTGGTAACAGATTTGGCTACGTTATTGTAATGGGAAACTAGTTTGGATTTTAATGTAGATATTAGACTTATACGGATACGTGAGGAATATAAGAGGGTTGGAAGCAAACAGGATGAGGCTAGGGTTTTTCTTGTTGGGTGTGTAAGGTACTGTTTTGCCCTGTAAAGTTTCTGCCGAGTCTTTTTAAATGTTTGAAGAATATGTCTATCAAATTTAAGATTTTCATCTATTACAGTGGCTAGTAATATAGTCTGTAGTACTACCTCAGTTTTCATATTATTTGTGGATGCAACCAAGAAAGATTGTTTTTGATGGCAATAATGTTGTGGGGTGAAGAGCATCAGTTTTTTTTTTCTATTAGGATTAAGGAGACGGTTTGAATTTTTCCGACAGGTTTTGATTGAAGAGAGAGAAATGGGTGAGTTCTTGTAGTCTGGATATTGTGGGGGCTGTATATATTAAAGTCAAATCATCTACGTATTGCACTATATTTGCTTGGTGTATGGCACTCTGAAGTTTGTTTATAAACATATTTTAAAAAAGGGTCCATGTATAGAGCCCTGAGGGCTACCTATGGTAACTGGAACAGAAGTAGAGAAGTCCTGTTGCCATTTGAATGCCTGCTGCCTGACAGATGGACAACTAAGGAACCATTTAAGGGTGGATAGAGAGAGACCTGTAGAAGAGAGTTCAGCAAGTAACTATCAGTGTGTGAGTGTCAAAAGCTTTGGATACATCTAGGAACACATGTTACACTAGGTTGCCATTGTTCCTATGCTGGTATATAGTGTGGGGGAAGTAAACAAGGGTGGCAGTTTTGTTGTGGTGGGGTCTGAAACCATGCTGTGTTTCTGAGAGCAGATTATTTCAATTTAGGTGATGTAGAAGCTGAGTGTGACTACATTTTCCAGGTATTTTTAGAGGAAGGAGACGATTGCAATAGGCCTGCAGTTTTTAAATTCTGTAGATGTGCCACCTTTGTGTAAAGGTATAATAACTGATTTTATTCTGGATGGAGGGAACATATTTTTCAGATATAGATCTATTTATCAATACAGAGACTGGAAAAGTCAAGTCAAAGTCAAAGTAAACGTTATTGTCATACAGATCAACACAGGAAAAAATGTGTATCACTGCGCAAACTTTCAATACTCAGGCTCGAACCATATGAATGACAATTTACAGAAGGAAGATAGATTAAATTAATAAAAATAATAAATTAAAAATAAAATTAAATACAAAAATAAAATACAAAAAAGTAAATAAAGTAAAACAAATTTGAAAGGTCTATTTACATCAGAAACACAACAAATACAACAGCAGGAATAGACTCAGCAGAAATATAAGGATATGCAAAAAACAGTGTGATAATAAATAACAGAGCCACACATGTAAACTTACCCACCACCAATATATACCATAAACGTACAGTTCACAATTTTCCTAGAGCAGAGAGAGAAGTATGGTTAGCTATTCTGAGGATTTATGTAAACAACAACGACATATTGCACACAAATAATGTTTTACCCATGTATTACGTTAGGCTATGGGTTTGTTATTCAGTAGTCTGATAGCATGTGGGAAGAAGTTATTATGGAATCAGGATGTTTTCTATCTAATGCTTCTGTAACCATTCAATTGCTTCTGCAACAATTTTAAGTAGTCTGAAGGGAGTTGTTCAGCAGCTAGGGTGGTTGGTTTTATCTTATGCATGAGTTTTTTAATGGTGGAGGTAGGTACTGGGCTGTAGTAAAATAGCAGAGGATATTTAGCAGAGGCTGCTGGTACTGAAAGGATAGTGGAAGTATTACTGTCTGTGAGGGACAATATAGTCTGCATAAAGCAGTTATTAAACTGTGTGGGAATTGAATCAGTATCATTGTTGGATGTAGAGGTGGGGGTGGTAATTTAGCCTGGTTGTAAAAGTTTGTTCATGGACATCCAGAAAATTTTTGGGTTGCTGTGATATTTATTTTGGAAGATGTTATACTATGTTTGCTTATCATATTTTATTTAGTATTTTGCCCTGTTCATTAGTACTCTGAAAAGTTGAAACGTATTTTGTGTTCTATTTCTGAGCTATTCTTTCCAGACTTTGTCATGCTGTAGCATTAAATTCTTAGTCTCCATTGTTAGCCATGGTGCAGGATATGGTCTGACTCTTTTAGTATGTACTGGGGCAAGATTATTGAGCGTTTTTAGAAATATCTCATTGAAGTGTGACAGTAAAATCTAAAAGCATAGAATTTAGTATTTCCAGTTATATTCTCTTATGGATTTTATAAAAGTATGCTTGTCAAATTTTTTGAGTTACAAATTTAGTTGTAAAATATATGTTTATCCTGGATATTGTATCTTCTGAGAGTGTAAGTAGGTTGATGGTCACTTAGGCTGACTGGAAGGCTACCAGCTGCCCTATTTTTTTTGGGTCTGTTAGTAAGGATCCAGTCTAAGGTTGATTGCCTACCATACTTTTGTGAAGTTTAGTAACTGATGTAATTAACTGTGTAAAGCCATACAGGTTTATGGAATCAGATGAGGTGTTGCTATTTGTGACACCCGTGCCCTGGCCCAGCAATCAAGGAGCCTCAATCCTCACCACTAACACCAGTGAGGGGCGTCTCATATAGGATGAAAGGATAACAAATACACACAGTAAAGTGCAATTTCCCTTAGGAGCACACAGAGATTACAGTCAGTCCGGGGCTGTGCTCCCTTGCTCTCCTGGTCCCCAATAAGACTCCCCACTGGCACAGCTATAGGGCCAGATCTCAGCCAGCTGGGCAAGCTAAAACCTCCAGCACCATCTCTGTCCAACTAGTGCTGTGTGTTCCTGCCCAAGTAGCTCACACACACACACACACACACACACACACACACACACACACACACACACACACACACACACACACACACACACACACACATATACACACACACACACACACACACACTTTGAGAAGAGTTTATACAACCACACAGAAACTCATGCAGAAGGCTGACACAGGCTCTCCAGCTGTGCCATTTTTTCCCAGACTATACAGCAGAAATCACTGCCACCACCCAGCTAATATTTATCAGCTACTAAAAGGCCCTTAAAAGGGTGTCCAATTATTACTGTGCAATATTATTATCCAATTGTTAGTATAGCCCATGGCTAAAGCTATTGGAATGGCTTTGTGCAATTTTTACCAAAGGCATACAAGTACTCTAAATAGCTTAAATTATCTCTACAAAAAACAGCCACAGTTAGAAAGGGTTTAAAAATATTTAATAATGAATAATTAAAAACACAAGACAATACTTTTTACTACACAGTGCTAGTCAAGAGTTCAGAGATGACAGAGAAATACTTAAAATAATTCAGCAGTACAGTTCTGACATCACAGAAAACACTTAGTCTAATCTTTCTAATTTCTAGCTATTTCTAAGAGAAAACACAAGTCTAAGATAAACTTACACATAGAGCAAGACAGTGCTGATGAGTTGGATGGTCAAGACAAAAATGCTTAATGCCCTCTGGTTCTCTCTGTTTTTAAAATCACATTCCTGGTTCACATTACATCATTCTTCACACTTCCTTGGGTTCCCAAGCTAACAAGCTACATTCTTTAGTAAGCTCACACCAGGTCAGGAAGCATTGCCATTAAGGACATTTATGCATGCAAATTCTGGCCATTAAATCTGGTCTTAAAACAATAGCAAGAATTCCTTCATCTAGACTGGCCGGAGCCATGTTTACATGAAAGGGTCACAACATGCTTTAGTTGGTCAGTAGAGTGCACTGTTGTTACATTTTTTTCAGTTCCACATGTAGCACTATTTTTACCATATAATACAACAAGCCTGTGGTTTACATTCATATTTACAGATGACAGAATTATCTCCAAAATTCTATCTGGCTAGGTAACCTTAATCTATCTTTACCCAGTCTTCACACTATTAATAAGCTGCCAGCCTGTATTTAGATCTCATAGTAGTATAGCTTCAGGTTGTATATGGTGGTATAACCAGTATAGGGTGTTTTCCACAGTGGTAATGTTTTACCTGCTGGGATATATATGGCTGCTAAACAAAGTGTTTTCCTATTACTGATTTTGAGATGTGATATAAGGAGTTCTACATTATTAAACTGAGATATCTCGTGTGCATAGGTGGTTATGTTTAGGGAATTCTTGTAGACGATGGCTATTCTGCCTGACAGTGTATTTTTCTTGTCAGGCCTAATTATATTGAAACCAGATGGGGTAATTTCATTGTCATTTATGTATTTTTTCAGACATTTTTCTGTACTTATATTTACATCTGGGGAAAATGTGGCAATACAAGCATGTATGTCTTGGATTTTATTGCATATAATTCTATGATTTATATTTAGAAAGACAAAGCTGGAACTCGGGGATGGGAGTGGAAAACAGCATGGTACATTTAATACTGTGCTGTTAATGTAGGGTTTTTGGTATTATGTGAGGCCAGGGTTTGAGTGAATGTCTTCACTGATTTTTTGGGTGTAATTGTTATGAAGGAAAGTATGTAGCCAAATGCATTTGTGCTTTAGTCTTGCTGGATTTCATATGGTAACATACTTAGATTTAAGATACTTGTAACTGAAAAAATCCAAGAAGGTTTGCTGGTACAGTATGGGTGCTGTGGTGATTGATAGACTTGGTAACTCTTGGTGTAGTAAGTATGGGTTTGTAGGGCTATTAATTATATTTATTTGGTAGGTATGATAGTTGGTAAAGAGTGCTAATATGCTGAGGAAGAACACTAGTAGGGCTTGAGTCAGTGTAGTTTTGTATAATATGAAAGTTAGACTTTGGTGAAGATATTAGTTTGCACTGTAAAATGTTACTGGGCAAGAGTAGTCATAGTTACAGCAGTATAACTTCTAAAAGGACAACTTGGGTAGCAGCATGTTAAGTAAATGAGTCAGAGATGCTAATTGTAGAACAACTGCAACTGAGTTATGTTCTGGTTATTTTGATGCACAGATAGGTTGGAAGAAGTATAAAAGTGGAGTCTGTATATTTTAAATGTAGATTAGGAGGGGGTGGGTGGGAATTAGGGGTAAGTTAGTGAAGTGGAGTAAGTCCAAGCATAGCGGGGCCCAACCACTGAATCAGTAAAGAAAAAGTGTTGAGAAAAACAATTAGTAAGCTTTGGCTATGGCAGAAGGTAAGAAGGTTTCCAGAGACAGTTAACTGTCAAGCTGAACAATATAAAATAGAAGCTGAGAGGGGAAAATCAGAATTACTGGTAGCAGTACACAAGCCCAGGAAGATTAAGCAGAGATTTACAAGTGAGGTTAAGTATTCTGAGAGTTAGCTGCAAGATACTGTAGTAAAGGAAGAGTGAGTTGTCTGAATATGAAAGCAAAGCAGATAGTTTGTCCTGTTTCAGTGGTGGTGGAGGTGTGGCTGAGGGTAATGACAAGCTATATATTGGCAGTTATTTTGGCCTACACAAACACTTGCTAAATTGATTGCCCATTATTATGAGCTATATTATATACCAGTGGTGTAGGTGTTGTTGGGGGTTCTCTGGAGCCATATCCTCTAGTACAGAATATGCACCAATACAGCTTCCTACTTCAGGTGAATGCACTTGTACACTTAGCTGTCCCTATAGTCTGAGTCTGCAAGCTGTAAGTCTTAGCTTATGTTAATTTTACTGTATTGCACATGCATATCTACTTTGACTGCACATTCTTGCTCCTTTCAAGGATGGACATCAGGCGTGGGTGATAATTGCTGGACAGTGATAGTTCCTATGCAGCCTATGCAGTGTATTAGCTGGGATTGATTTGGTTAGGATCAACAGAGGAGGAGGAGTAGAGATGGTGGAAAGGGATTAGAGAGGTTTAATTAACTCAGATGCTAGATGTTGTTATGATAAGCATATTATTCTGAAGATTTCAGTTTAAATTGAAGAAAAAGGCAGATGGGAGCAGACAATGCTTCTTACCAGGTCAAGCCTCAAAAATATCTTTTGCAAATATTTATTCCCCACTACAAAAAGGTGAGTTCAGAGATTCTTGTGCATGCAGGTGATATAATTAGCAAACAAATGTTTACAGTTTGATAGAACAAGATAAAAAGTGCACAATAATATATCACAGCATATGTAGCAGTCATGTAGCAGTCATGTAGCAGTCATGTAGCAGTCTTGTAGCAGTCTTGTAGCAGTCTTGTAGCAGTCATGTCTGTTGCATCAAACTGGACACAAGCCCTACCTGCCCATAGAAATAGGCACAACATCTGAGGTCTACAATTAGCTCTTAGCTGTAGATTGATAAACATAGCTGACCTGGCAGCAATAACAATAGGAATAATAATAGGATAATAATAATAATAATAATAATAGGATAACACATTTCATAAGGCAGCAACAAGGGCGAATATCATGTAGTTAAGTCACACGACATTGTGTTAAGTCAGTAATGATTAGTAATAATAGTAATAATGATAGTCATAAAGCATTCCATCATACATCACAAAAATATATGCTAGACTTAGAAATCCTGATTAGTGACCATTTAAACTGAAGAAATTATATGAGGGTGAATTACTTTCATCCACAGACAGCTCCCACCAACCCAGCATTTATAGCCACTTCTGTGTACACTTCAGATGTCTGATTGTGATACAAAAATCGTGGCCTTGTAAATTATCTGAGCTTTGTTCCTCACAGATAATAGGCACACACTATAATATTCTAAGTTTCTTCAACAGAAATAACATTAATCTTGCAAACCAGAATAATGAGCAAACAGGAGTTAGTCATTTTCCTCCGTAGGCAGCCCCAGCAATTATAACTGCTTTGTTTCTGGACATCTGAGATATCCAAGTTTTTTTTTAAATAAAAATAAAAGTAAATAACTTAATCACTCTTTCAACAATAAAAGGCAAAGCCAAGAACACCGAGCAGAACAAAGGCTCAAAAGGAAAGCCAGGAACACCGAGCAGAACACAGGCTCAAAATCAAGGACACACTTTATGTATATTATATACTTAGGGAGTTGCTAGAATACCAGGTATTGCATATCATGTATTATCTGAAATATATGAAGTCTAAACCTCAAGAGTCTGTCTTTAGATAATGTATGCAACCCTCAACAATTTATCAAAAAAACACAAGTTTTCCAAGGAATAATCTTATATTATGAGACAAACTTGGCAGACATTTTCTGAAATTAATGACAGTTGAAAAGTACTCCACTTGCTGTGCAAATTAGTCTACCGCTCATATCTGGCTGCATGCTAGGACTAAAAAGAAATATCTCATGATCTCATTGGCTACTGCTTCTCTCATCCATCCATACCTACTATCCACTTCACTTCTGAATATTTGTGAGCCTCCTGTTCCATGCCGTCCCACAAATCAGGTAGATTGTATTAGTGCAAGGAGTGAAATCCTATTGTTATGTTTAAGTAGAGAAGCATGGAAATGCTGTTTCTGTGTTTCCTTACTTAAAAAGTAAGGAATCAACTAAGTAAATAAGTAAATAAAAGGCAGAAAGATGCTCTGAGCTGAGTTGCACCTTAGTTGGCCACTGAGTGTGGCCTGTATATGTGTGCGTGTGTGTGTGTGTGTGTGTGTGTGTGTGTGTGTGTGTGTGTGTGTGTGTGTGTGTGTGTGTGTGTGTGTGTGTGTGTGTGTGTGTGTGTGTGTGTGTGTGTGTGTGTGTGTGTGTGTGTGTGTGTGTGTGTGTGTGTGTGTGTGTGTGTGTGTGTGCGTGCGTGCGTGTGTGTGTGTGTGGGATCACTAAGAAATACCAAACGGCCAAAATCCCGACGCTGAAAACAACGAGACTAGATGACCAAAACCCTGCATTACCGAAAGACCAGAAGTGCGAAATGTAAAATCCCGATGTTAAGGGATTTTGCGTTAGCGCTTCTGGTGTTGCGGTTCAGGTAAGTATGTGTGTGTAAGTGTGTTTGTGAAGGGTGTAGTGTGTGTAAGTGTGTGTTGTGACTGTGGTGTGTGTGTGTGTGTGAGGGACTGTAATGTGTGGGTGTGAGTTTGCCTTGTGTGTCTGTGTGATCTCTGAGTTAGTATAATAAAGTATGGGTGGGTGGGGGGTGCAGTGTAGGATGCATTGTTTGGTTGTGGGGAGGTGTGTGTGTGTGTGTGTGTGTGTGTGTGTGTGTGTGTGTGTGTGTGTGCTGTTTAGTTGTGTAACTTTCCCAATTTTGAATTTTGCAGCTTTAAATATTCGGTATTGTGGGGTTTCGGGCATGTGGTCTCAGTGTTTTAAGCGTCGGGATTTTGGGCGTTCGGTATTTAGTAGTGATTCCATATATGCATATATATACAGGTGCATATATATAAATATAATATATGAATATGTATGGCTACAGTTAATTTCATCTCAGCATGCATTCATTGTGAGCTGTGATGTTTTGGTAAATTTCATTGGTGGGTGCATTGGTTGAACTATATAATAGTCAAAATACATTAGTTCAACTGTAATATCAAGTCTGGAGTTACCCTCTTTCTTCATGGTTGTGCGAATGCAAAGTATTTAATTTCTAGGGTGTGCAGGTGGTGCCCCCCATGTTTATGATTCTTTTAGGTGACCAGAAATAAAACGTATTTGTTTCATTTGTGATCACCTTATTTTGTTGTTTTTGTGTTTTGATAGAAGACATTGTTGATGAAGTTTGATGAATATTTCGTCATTGAAAGTTTATCAGCAATGTAAAGGAATATAACAATACACATACACACATACACACACACACACACACACACACACACACACACACACACACACACACACACACACACACACACACACACACACACACACAAACACATATGTGTGTGTGTATAGACATCAGTCCCATTTTTCATTTTGTACATAGGTCAGGGTGTCACATCAGCAGTGGCCAAATCACCTAGAGCCAGTACTCATACTAATGGGTGGCTATCCCTATCTTGTATGTATAGGTTCATAGGTTCATAGGTTCATACTAGGCTATCTGCCCAAGGGCATTTATAAGCCTAGGCCATAGATATGTGGCTTTCGCCACCCCTTTAGTTTGAATAAAACTATGCCTATTATTTTGCTGTGCCTCTGTCAAGCAGTGACACTGAAGTAATCCCTGGGGTATATCTGCGATCTCCCATCCATTGGTCAAGATTCTTCTTGAACAAGGCCAGCGAGGTGCTCTGCCTCACATTTACCGGGATTTTGTTCCACAGCATAGGGAGTCTCTGGGTGATGAATCTGTCCCTCCAGCACGTCCTATTAATAACCGTGTCAAGGTTTAAGTCTCCCGCCCTTGTGGTTCTGAGGGATCTAGATTTTTGAGGTGAAGCATATTCATCAAATCTGGGTTTGACATGGCCTTATATGTCAGGCACAGGTCACCTCTGAGCAAGCGGTATGAGACTGAATAGAGCTGGAGTTCTTTCAGTCAGGCAGCATAAGACATATTTTTGAGACCCTTTATCCTCTTGGTGAGGAACTTTTGGGGCCTTTCCAGCTGCTGCAGGTGTCGGGTCAGATACATTCGAATGGGGCATTGTACTCAATCATAGGTCTAATGAGTGATGAGTACAGGGGACGATGACCTCCCTTGATCTAGATGTGAATCCTTCATGATCAGGTGGGCAATGTAGAAGGTTTTCCTGACTACTTTAGCAACATGAGTGTCAAGCGAAGGCTAGTGTCAACCT
This sequence comes from Protopterus annectens, assembly GCF_019279795.1. Taxonomy (NCBI): domain Eukaryota; kingdom Metazoa; phylum Chordata; order Ceratodontiformes; family Protopteridae; genus Protopterus; species Protopterus annectens. The sequence continues at coordinate 59,210,839 of NC_056739.1, read as the reverse complement.
GGGTCCCCAGGTCCCTGATGACTTTTTCTGTGCTCAGTGGATTGCCACCTATATGGTAGCTAGGGGTAACCTTGTTTTTCCCGAAGGGTATGACTATGCATTTCTTGGCGTTTAACTTTAGGCCATGGCTCTGGCACCAGTTATCCGTTTCTGTGAGGCCCTTCTGAAGGATATCTGTGTCAGAAGTGTTTTTGACTATGGCACCCAGTTTGCAGTCATCTGCAAACTTTGTCAGCCATAACCCTCCTGTGTTTGCTTGTACTTCAGAAAAGTAGATGCCGAACAAGAGTGGACCCAGGACTGAGCCCTGTGGGACACCACTTGTGACAGGCTTTGAGTCTGACATGGCTCCAGCAACTCTGACCCTGTGGGTTCTGTCACTTAGCCAGTTTGCAACCCATCTTGTGATGTATGGGTTTACATTCAAGCTGATGAGTTTTTCGATAATACCTGAGTGGGGTATTGTGTCGAAGGCCTTTGCCAGGTCGAGGTAGGCTGTATGGACTGCCTTTCCCTCATCAATGGCCTTGGTGACTGTTTCGAAAAAGTCAACCAAGTTTAAAAGGCATGATCTGCCTTTGACAAAGCCAAACTGGGTTGGATCCAAAGTCTGCAAGTTCCCTATGTCTTTATTTATGAGTTCCATTATGATCCTCTCCATGGCTTTGCAGATAAGGCTTGTCAAGCTAATGGGACGGTAATTTCCAGGGTCGGTGGAGGCACCGCCCTTGTGAAGTGGGACCACAGTCGCAGTGCGCCACTCCTTGGGTACATATCCTGAGGTGATGCTAAGATTAAACAGCTGTCCTAACTGCGGGTTTAATTCCTCATTGAGTAAGTGGAGCACACAGCCGGGGACACCAGCCGGTCCCATGGATGCTGTGTTTTTTGCCTTGGAGAGAGCAGTTCTCACCTGGGCGTTGGAGATGTTTGGGGGGCTACAATCCTCTAGTATAGATATCTCTCCTTTTGGGGGGGAGGGGGGGGAGAAGTTTTCACTGAACCTGTCAGCCAGTATGTTGGCAATGTGTGTAGGTTCAGTAATCTTCACATCATTTTGGACTAATTCTGAGCATATCTGGGAGTTTCCTCCTAGGTTTCTAACATAGCTAAAGAAGGCATTATGATTGTCTTTTGTGTCCTTGGCGATTTTTCTCTCAAAGTTAGCCTTGGATGATTTTATGAGAGCTCTTAGTTTTTTACTTATAATGATCAAAGGTGTCTTACCTTTCAAGGATTTTGCTCTATCTTGTAGTAGCTTCCTCCTTTTGTTGTAGAGCTTGTTTATGGCTGGGGTCCACCAGACTGGACGCTTGCCTTTGGTACAAAGAGTCTTAGTTTTGTTTGGGATTGCCTGATCCATGCAGTCCTGTAGGTGCTGGTAGAAGGCATTTGTAAGTGATTCAGCGGTTTGAGTAATGTTTACCACTGGCTCAGGGCCCTTAAAGGAGACACATATGTGTGTGTGTATAGACATCAGTCCCATTTTTCATTTTGTACATAGGTCAGGGTGTCACATCAGCAGTGGCCAAATCACCTAGAGCCAGTACTCATACTAATGGGTGGCTATCCCTATCTTGTATATATCTTGTATGTATATTTATTTATTTTATTTTTTATTTATTTTACATTTGTTTACTGGGTAATGTCCAACTGGGCTAGGAGTCCATTTTCAGCGAAGACCTGGGAAGAAAGGCTCCAACAACATACAGTACAATTTAGACAGTAGACTAAAAACAAATATGAACAATACATATTAAACATATTCAACAATACAGAACAGCATTTACAGTATTTGAGGAAAATAGAGAACACACTGGTGTATAAGATATAATGTTAAAGTTAGTTAGCAATTTACATGTGAAACTCAGAGGCTTATCCAAGAATACAGATTGATTATGACGTGAGAAAAGACAGAATAGCTGTTTATTAGATAGAATTGTGAGGAAAGTATTAGTGAGTAGAAGATGGCAAGACCAAGAAGAATGCAGATGTGGAAGTAAAAGAAAGGATTTTAAGCAGGAGTAGGCAGACACTGATGCATGAAGGGAGAAAAAACTATGGTCTGTATGTATGGGAAAAGGTAAGATGGTGCAGAAAACATTAGGAATTCAACAAGCAACAGTGGCAAATCCAGTTGATTTTAAGGTGTTCTTTTAGTATTGATTTAAAAGCAGGATAGGAAAAAGTGCTTTGAATTTTTAGTGGAAAGGAGTTACAGTACTTAACAATTTTCTTTGAGTAGAGGGAGCTCCGTGGGTGTTATGAGACTGTGTCATTTTGAGCAGTGGTCTGCTGGTAGACCTGAGAGGTCTGTTGCTGACATGTGGTTGGACCAGGGTTGAAATTGCAGGGCAGTCATTTGAGTTTTGAATAATTTTGTGGATGAGGGTAAGTTGGTCTAGTGTTAAGAGGTTTGGGAGTTTAAGCCAGTTTAGTTGTTTAAGAGCAGTACAGGGATGAGCTTTAAGAGGGAGATTTGTGGTAAACTTTGCTATTTTGTTATATCACGACTCAAGATTTTGGAGGTCGGTTTTGCATAAGTTGGTGAAATTTTGTGAGCAATATAATAGAGTAGATAGAAGCTGAGATCTGGCAGTGGCTAGTCTGGCTTGTGGTGTTAGATAGGGTTTTGCCGTATTGAGTGTACTGAGTTTGGCATGGGCTTTTTTGATTGTTTAGGATATATGAATGACAAATTTTGTTTAGGATATATGAATGACACATTTTAGTCAGTCATCTATAGTAATACCTAGTAGTTTGGCCTAGTTAGTTGGCTCAATTTTAGTGCCATTTGTGGATAGGCTAGAGAGGGGAGGAGAGTTGCTTTTGCTTGATCTGTTTGTGAATATGATTAACTTAGTATTTTTAGGGTAAGAATGAGACGGTGGTTAGTATGGAATGATTCAGTTTCCTGAAATGCTTTTTGCATTTCGTGTTGGAGTTCTGAGGGGGGGGGGGGTTGATACAATAAGACTTGTGTCATCAGCATACTGTATTACTGAGGCTAGTTCGGTAGCAGACATAAGGTTATTTGTAAAGATGATGAAGAGAAGGGGTCCCACTATGACCCCTTGTGGTACACATGTGTTAATAGTCAGTAGAGGGGAGAGATTATGGTCCCATCTAGTGGCTTGTTGCATGTTTAATAGATAACCGTGGAACCATGTTAGGGTAGCTTGACTGAGGTTGTAAGTGGCAAGTTTGTTAAGAAGGAGTTGGTTGGATATGGTGTCAAAAGCCTTTGACATGTCCAGGAAAATCACAGAGACTAGCTGACCATTGTTAATAAGGTTGTGGAGGTGTCAGTGAAAGCTATAAGGGCAGTGTTAGTACTATGCTTGTTGCGGAAACCATGCTGGGTGTCTGCTAGAATGTTATTTGATGTAAGGTGGTTTAGGAGTTGTTGAATACATTTCACAAGAATCTTGGCTATTGGAGGGAGGATTGCTATGTGGGGGTAGTTAGAGACTTCTCTAGAGGGGCCACCTTTGTGGAGGGGAATGATGTGAGCTATTTTCCAGAGGTGAGGTACATATTGTTTGGAGATAGAATTATTGATCAGAATTGAGATAGGGTAGGCAATAGATGGGGCTGCTATTTTTATGAACTCATTTGTTAGCTGATCAGCAGCAAGGCAGCAGGGTTTTAGTTTGCTTAGAAGATTTTTTATGTGGGATGTTTGAACAGGTTTAAAAGAGAAGGATTCTGTTGTGCCAGGTACTGGAGAGGATTGTGAGTGGTGGTTGTTGATTGCATTCTAGGAGGTTTGATATAGAGTTAATGAAGTATGAGTTAAACTGTGAGGCTAAGGGTTCAGAGGTATTTGATGTAGTAGGAGAGGGGGTGGTGGGTCTACCAGGGTTGAGGAGGTAGTTGACTGTTTGCCAGAAATCTCTGTGGGTTTTGAATGTGATTTTGTTGGGAGGATTTGAAGTAGAATTATTTATCATGGTTGATTTTTGTCTTAGATTGGTTTCTGAGTTGCTGGTATTTGGTAAGCATGATTTTGTCCTTGGATGATAGGTATAGGGCTTTGGCTTTGTCTCTTTGTTTAATAAGTAGTTTAGTATCAGGAGACAGCCATGGAAGTTGTTTTACTTTGGTGCGTATTTTTCTGGTAGGGGCAAGGCAATTTAGGATTTCAAGGAATTTTTTGTTATAGAGTTCTACTGTCTGGCACAGTTGAAGATATTTTAATGGTGACCAGTTGCAGTTTTGAAGTAGTTGGTTAAATAGGTCAGGGGAAAAATGTTTTTTGCATATATTTAAATGGAGTGTGTGTTTTGATTTGAAGTTTTTTTCTTAGCAGAAATGTAGGGGTGTGGTCACTAAGGATAATGGGTAGACAGCCAGATTGATAACTCAGGTCTGGCTTATTTCTTAATATCCAGTCCAATAAAGATTGTTTTTTATTGTGTTTATCAGTACGAGTGGGACAATCTATAACTGGGGAGAAATTAAAAAGGTTGATGAAATTTGTAGGACTGCCAGAGGAGCAGGAGAGCCAGTCCAGGTTAAAGTCTCCTAAGATGATAATTTCTTGACTGAAAAAGGAGGAAGACGAGGAAAGGAGACGTTCTATGCTGTGGAGATTGTTTCCAGGGGGCAGATAGGCAGCAATAATAAAAAGGGATTTATGGGAATTTATATGCAGGCGGGTAATGAGGATTTCTGCTTTGGGCATGTCTGGTGTTGTACAGTCTAGTTTTTGTACTTTTAGGGAGTCTTTAAACATGACTGCTACACACCACCACCTTTTTTGATTACTTTTTCTTGTCTAATTACATTATAACTGTTGGATGTAATTTCTGAGTCTTTAATGTGTGGTTTTAACCAGGTTTCAGTAATTACTACTATATCTGGGGAGTAGGTGGCCAGGATAGCATGAAATTCAGTGATTTTCTTTACAATACTACTTAGATTAAAGTTAGGTATTAGTAGGTTAGAAGCAGAAATGTCAGGTAGGGTTTATGGACACTTTGTATCTGAGGGATCTTGGTTAGGAGACTGTAGTTTGTGTGACTGAGTAGTGGGTAATACATATTTAGGCCCTGAGTTGGGATGGATGTCTGTCTGCAATTTTATATGTGTTAGGGAAATGGAGTAGGAGTTTTTTTTTTTTTATTTTGGAGATAGCTAGATGGAATCTGAGGTTGGAAGTGTGAGGTTGAGAGAGCTGTGTGTGTTTGAGGGGAAAATAGGAGGCAGTTTGGAGTGTGTAAAAGTTATGGACATATGTCACTATAGTGTAAAAATGGTTGCAGGTGATTAGTGTGTGTTTGTGAGGGGGGGCGTTGGTTATATATTTCAGAGTTGTGGAGGTCAGAGGCAGTAGATGTTATGTACAGAAAACATGTTAGGGTAAAGATGTAGTGCAGTCTGAGATGGGGATGCATATTAGGAGTAGGATGAGGGAGTGGAGTTGTCCAGGGAGTGTTGGGGAGAGATTGTATATATAAAGTTCTAATGAGTTGGGAAGAGGTGTTATGTATAAAGTCCTAAGTAATGTAGAGGCAGGGATGTGGAGTCAATAGTGTAGGCTGAGGAAGGGAATATTGTAGGTTGAGGAAGGGAGGTGGAGTCAGTAATGCAGGTTGAGGGAGGGAGGTGGGAGAAAAGAAAAAGATATAGGAAGTTTAGGGATGATTATGTAGGGGGAAGGAAGTTGAGGCAGCAGGAAGGGCTTGGCTATGAGAGTATAAATTTAAGAAATGTGAGGGTGGGTGGGAATGGGGATGGGGTAGGGGAGTGGAGTGACCCCGAGCATAGTGAGGGTGAACAGAGCAGGTTGGAACCCAACTGGGCAAAAGGATGGCAAGGAAGAAAAACAATCAGTTACTGCTGTCTGCGCAGGTAACCACTGTTGTAGAGATGAGGAAGTAAGTTTACAAGGTTTGTTTGGCAAAATAAAATGCATCTAAGAGACTACAGCAAGGAAAAGTAGAGGGGATAGCTTTAGTGGGTACAGCGTAGCCCCTATTGTGAGTGTCGGGATTTACCCATAAGCTATTGGCAAAACTAATAAAGTGATGTAATGTAGGAGACAAAAACAAAGAGTTTTATATGTAGTATAGTAGTTATTTTATTGGGAAAAAAATGAGGAGACAGTATTGTAGGTGAACTGGCAACAGTTCTAGCTATGGGGATCTAACAAGTGAGGGAGAAAATAGAAAAAGTTGGATACATAGTAGTAGCATTTTGGGGACAGAGAAAGATTTACTGCCAATGAGCCTGTTTGGCGTACATGCCACTGAGATTGTTTAACAATAGTGAGACTCAGAGACAAATGTCTGTTTGGTTCTATAAAATACAAACTTCATGAATAAAAACATACATAGTTTTGATGGTGTATTTGGAAGTTCTGTATTGTTGAGGCCGTTGGCTTTTGGGACTGTATTCACTTCCATTTCTGGAGGGAACAGAGAAAGATGCAGAGGATCAGAGGGGGTACTGTGAGTAAAGAAAGAGATGGGAAGAGAAAACAGATAAATTAAAAACAAGTTATTTGGAGGAAAACAATAACTAGAACAGTAAAAACACAAATAATTGCAGGCAGGAAATATGACCATAGAGGGAGGGGTTTGGAAGGTTAAAAGTATAGGAGGAAAGTAACAATAGATCAAGGTTAGGAGGGACTTTGAAAAATAAGATGGGAAAAAACAGGGGAGAGCAACTAAATTTAGGATAGCAAAAGTGATCAGCTTCAGTGGAATGCTAGTAGAAATACACAATGCATAGGAGAATCACAAAGTGATTACAGCAATAGTATCTCGCTATGTAATTGTGAAATAAGGTACAGCAACAATATGGCCATTTCACCTTTAGGCAGCAAGAACATTGACTTTTTTACTGACTACAGCTTTAAAATGCCATTTCATAACAACTGAAAACCTTGCCTATAGAGCCATATAAGACATTTATAAAAGCATATGCAAGCACCAAAATACTGCAGTAACTAAAACTAATTCTATACAGGCAATACAAGGCATTTATAAAAGCCTATGCAAGCACCAAAATACTGCTGTACCTAAAACTAATTCTATACAGGCAATACAAGGCATTTATAAAAGCCTATGCAAGCACCAAAAAATACTACTCTTGCATTGGTAAGACGCGCTGCAAGCACTAAAATACCGGTAGGACAGTGTGGCTGATTAAATAAAACATTTAGACAGTGTGGAGACCAGCAGAAAGTAAAATATTTATCTGTGATATACAAATGCATAACCGCAGGTATTTGCAAGTGACAGAATAACTCTAGAATGCATAAAATACAGTAACTTATGTGACTGGCACACCAAACACAGTGGTCTGTGGCAGGAGAAGGAGCAGGCATACTGAGTTTGAAAAATGGCACCCACTTAGTCAGGTGGCTGACATACATATGTGTGTGTGTACACACACACACACACACACACACACACACACACACACACACATGTATATATATATATATATATATATATACACACACACACACACACACACACACACACGTATATATATATATATATATATATATATATATATATATATATATATACACACACACACACACACACACACACACACACACACACACACACACACATACATATATATATATATATATATATATATATATATATATATATATATATATATTATTTCACTTTATAATCTCGAAATACTGAAAAATCGAACTTCAGTATCTTGAAACTATAAAGCCGAATTTTCTAAATACCGAAACCCCAAAAGCGCAAAATTCAAAATTGCGAAATGCACAATATACCACACAGCACATACACCATTCTTCCAACACTAAAAAAAAAACAAACAAAACACACACAAACACAAAAACACAAATAAACAAACCTACCCTGCAAATAAGCAGGAGGGACAAGCCTATCTGCACCCCCCCCATGTGTGGGGCTGCATCCCCCACACCCCTGCTACTTATATATACTAACTCTGAGGTCACACCAAACAGAAAGACAGTAAATTCATCACTACACACTTTACAGTCCTCTCGCACACACATCACATATATACAAACACCACCACTTTCAATACTTAGACACTTATACTTTCACGTACTTACCCTAACCCACACCTAAAACTTCCAGACACACTCACATGCACTCCAATACCTACCCAAAACCCTTAAATAAAATATTCACTTACCTTAATCTCCAGCCAAATTCACACACCAAACCATACATCAGGCAGACAGTACATCCCACGTCACATCCCAGAACACCATAACCGTGACTTTGACATTTCCGAATTCGTGGTTATGAAGTTTCGGTATTTAGAAGATTCGACTTTATGGTCTAGAAATACTGAAATTCTTTATTTCAGTATTTTGAGATTATAAAGTGAAACCATACATATATATATATATATATATATATATATATATATATATATATATATATATATATGTATATATATATGTGTGTGTGTGTGTGTGTGTGTACATATTATATATATATATATATATATATATATATATATATATATATATATATATATATATATATATATATACATTTATGAAGGCAGAATTGCATCTGACACCAAAAACAACCACAAAGCTTTCTATAGCTATATCAAAAACCTCAAACACAATACCTAGATTTGTCCTGAGTTATTGCGCAATGGCACCTCCTATACTGAGCCAACAGATATAGCCAACATACTGGCTGACAGATTCACTGCCAACTTTACCTCTCTCCCCTCCAAGGGCCCTATCACAATACCAGAAGAAAGCCAGATACTCACCATTTCTGTGGCACAGGTAAAAGCTGCATTGTCCAAAGCCAAGAATACAGCATCTATAGGACCTGATAATATCCCTAGCCATGTCCTACATGAGCTAAAAATGAACTGGCACCACATCTGTGTGCCCTGTTTAATTACAGCCTTACCGCAGGCTATGTCCCCAATGAATGGACCACTGCTGCAGTCATCCCTGTCCATAAAGGAGGAGCAACTACAGACCCTGGGAACTATCGCCCCATTAGACTGATGAGTCTGATATGTAAAGCTATGGAGCGCATCATCATGGACCTTCTTAACAAAGTTACAGGCAATCTCCAAACTCTTGACCCCACACAGTTTGGCTTTGTCAAGGGGAGATCATACCTGCTGAACTTGGTTGACTTCTTTGAGGCAGTCACCAAGGCTGTGGATGAGGGTAAGGCAGTGCATACAGCCTTCCTCGACCTGGCCAAGGCCTTTGATAACATTCCCCACTCAGATATCATTGATAAACTCACCAAACTAGGCATCAATCCTTACATCACTAGGTGGGTTGCACATTGCCTAACAGACAGGAAACACAGAGTGAAAGTTGTGGATTCCAAGTCAGACTGTCAACCAGTCATGAGTGGAGTCCCACAGGGCTCTGTCCTGGGCTCTCTCCTGTTTGGCATCTACTTCGCAGAAGTCCAGGCAAAACACAGAAGGACTCTGGCTGAACATGTTTGCTGCTGATGTCAAACTAGGAGTCATTATCAACTCCCCAAGTGATGCAGACATCCTACAAAAGGGCATCTCTAAGACCAATGACTGGTGTCAGAACCATGGCCTAAAGCTTAACGGCAAAAAATGCGTTATCATCCCCTTTGGAAAAAAACTCAGTTCCCATGAATTATCATGTTGATGGGAGCCCACTGAACACTGAAGGAACCATAACAGATCTGTGCACCCCTGCAGGTTGACAGCCACCTCATCTTTGACCACCACATTACCACTGTGGTCAGAAAGTTCTTCTATGTGGCAGATATTATAGCCAAAGGTTTTGCATCCAGGAAGAAAGAGGTCATCATCCCTCTCTACTCATCCCTCATTAACCCAATCATCAAATATAATGCCCCATTTGGCATGTATCTGACCAGACACCTACAACAGCTCGACAGGCCACAAAAGTACTTCACAAAAAGGATCCTAGGCCTTAAAAACATGTCCTACATGGACAGATTCAAGAAACTTCAGCTGTTCTCAGTCTCTTACCACCTACTTAGAGGTGACCTCTGCTTGACTTACAAAGCCATGTCCGACCCAGCCTTACTTGAAATGCTACAGCTAAAGAAATCCCAATCCCCCTATGTCATATGCTCCAGAGATCACAACCTCATTACCACAATTAACAGAACATGCTGGAGGGACAGATTCATCTCCCAAAGACTGCCCATACTCTGGAATAAGCTTCCCATTCATGTCAAGCAGAGCACCTCGAAAGCTCTCTTCAAGAGAAATCTTGACGAGTGGATAGGTAACAGAAAGTTCACTTCAGGGATAATTACAGTTGCCCTGCTGAATAGGGGCACTGTGAACTAACATCCAGTGGCATGATGCCTGGGCAGTTTTTGGGGGCTTAGCTACACACCTGGATGATCCACGACACCCCAGATATCCTTGCTATCACTGAAATGTGGCTTAAACCAAACATCTAAGACACTGAATTCTTAGCCCCTGGCTACAATCATAATCAGAGCTGATGGACTACAAAAGAAAGCTGGTGGTATAGCTCTCCTATACCCTAAATCTTATGATCTTACCTCCTTTGCCAATACTGTTCCAAAATTTGCAAATGCAGAAATTCATATCTCCTTCCTTAAACTAAATAGGTCAAAAGGTTATGTATCATGGTTCTCTACATCCCTCTCTGTAACAATATTCCCATACTGGAAGACATCCTATGCTGGACATCTTCTACAATTAATAGTGAAAGTATCATTCTAGGAGATGTTAACATCATCTGGGAAAACTTTACCTCTGATTTCATAGCCTCCAGTATGAACCTATTTAGATTCACTCAACTTATTAATGCAACAACCAGATTTAACAAAAATTTGAGCCAAGGCTTCATCCTTGAATGGATACTGGTGTCCTATCCAAGTAAATTCATTAATTCTGGAAGACTTCCAGGCACACTGAGTGACCACTTACCTACCTATCTTCACATATAGAACAATTATTCATCTACCAAAAGCACACAACATAAAACAATCTGTAACCTCACAAAATTCAACCAACAGACTTTCAATGATTCTCTTAACATCAATGATTGGTCATTTCTAAAAACACTCCCCATAGACACAGCTGTAAGTCATTTTAACACCATATTGCTTAACATGCTTGACAGCCTAGCCACCCTCCCCTCTGAACAAAAAGAACTTAAGTTAATCACTTATTAAAACTAAAGTCAAGGGACAAACCATGCAAAGAATGGCAAAGGAATAAAACTCACACAGACCTACAACTGTTCAAGCAACTCCACAAACAGTTAAAAAAATATAAAATGATAAGACAATGCTGTATATGCATGCAAAACTAACACCAACATACCCTGAGGGAATTTTGGTCCTCTATAACATTCTTTACTAAATCCAGGCTCAAATCAACACCCTAGCCCATTCCCAGAACCCCCTGCTACCCTAATAGCACAAAAATTCAACATTCACTTTATTAACAGTATTGTTAGCTTAACTTTAAGTACTTCACACCCATCCAGTACCTTTAATCCAAATACCTCCAATTCCAATCCAGTATGTTCTCCTTAAACTAACAAAAAATCCTCACCGTACCACCAGCCAATGTCAAGTATCTAGCACACCCTCTTTTAGTCTTAAGCCACCCTCTACAACCTTGGTTAAAAAAAAAAAAACTCCTTCAACTCAAGCCTTGCTCTACATCACCAGACAACTTCCCACTGGAATTCTTTAGAATGGTTGCAAATTCCATAACCCATCCAATCAGTATTCTTATCAATAGATCTACACTGGAATCATATAGCTCTACATTCTAGAAAATGTCCCATATCATTCCAGTACACAAAGATGGCAACTGCACCGGTGTAGCAAACGTCCATCCCATTGCCACATCACCCCTTCTCTCTTTTAGAGTCTGGAAAAAATGCATTCACAAACAATTACGTAACCATCTCCTCTGAAACCATATGTTAACCTCCACACATCACTGCTTTTGGCCAGGCTACAGTACTATAAATGCCTTACTATCCTTCACAGAAACTGTAAATAAGGAGAGGGAGTTTAGTAAACTTGCCTCCTAACTATTTATGGATCTGTCAAAAGCTTTTGATACTATTTCCCACAGAAAACTTCTTTTCCAGCTATCAACCCTTGTCCTTTCACCATCTTCACTTCAGTGGATTTCAAGTTACTTATCAAGTGGACAGCAAGCAGTGAAATGGAAACACTACTTATCTCTTTACTTCACTAATACCACTGGAGTCCCACAAGGCTCCATACTCAATCCCGTACCTTTTAATATTTTTATCAATGATCTCCATACTTTTTCCTACCAAAGTTCCCTCATTCAATATGCTGACAATTCTGCCATCATTTATACCTCAAATAATCTTCATCATTTTCCGCTAATAACACAAGAAGCTTTTACTTCCATTGAGACCTGACTTAGTAAAGCCCAACTTCTACTTAACCCTAAAAATACTAAGCTTCTTCTATTCACTCCAAATATGACTTCCCCAGATAAAAATGATTTTAAGATCATTTCCCTGAATGACACAGAAATCAAAAGAGTCACTCACACAGAACTGCTAGGCATCACTATAGAAAATAATCTGAAATGTGACCTCTATATCCAAAATGCTATTAAAAAGTGCACCAGAAACTTGGAATCCCCTATAGGCAGAAACACTTTATGAGTAACTTCATGAAAACTATCCTTGCAATTACATACCTTCTACCTACTCTGCTTTATGCTGCCCAAATCTTTACTAACCTGCAAAGCAAATGTCATTAAACCCAACCCAGAAAATGTTATAATAACATTGCAAAGTTTGTTACCACTGCTCCTTATCACACACATCACTGTACTCCTCTCTAGTCACTTGCATGGCTTTAACTACCTCAACGTTTAAACTACTTTCAACTTGTAAAAGCACACAGTATCATACATAAACCTACAACCTGCCGAGCCCTTAGCTCCATCCTACACTCATACATCCCAATAGACATTTAAGATCAGAAAACAAACACCTCCTCTCTGTATATAAACCCAGCAAAACATCTGGACAAAGTCAGGACATCCTTCAAACCTAAATTCAATGATTTGGTAAATCCATTAACTCCATGCCTCTCCCTCATTGCAGTCCACATTCTTTTGAACTTGTATCTCCACTCATTCCTATCCTTGTTGTCTTTTTCGTCTTCGTTCCACAATGTCTCTTACTTCCTTTTATCTCTTCCACTTCTCCCGTCACCTCTTAACCCGTGCTTATCCGTCTCCTGCTTCTCCACATTCACTTCGCACTTCCTGATCCTGCTCCTTGTGTCTTTCCTTTCCTTATTCCTTTCCCATTTCATACTTTATTTTCTGCCTTCCTTATCTCTTCACTGATTCCACTCCCCCCTCGACAGCATCACTATATAGCTATCTAGAAGCACAAATACAAACATGACTGCTATTATGTTCTTTTAGAATATATTCATCTCTAGCAAGGCATACAGTTTCCATGAGGTCGGAAATGTCAGAACTGTATTCATTATCTGTTATCCATTTCTTCTTTTCAATTATATTTTAATATTTCTGCTTTTAAATTATTTGTCATTAATTAATTATTCATTTAGCTATTGTTTCTTTTGCATTACATTTCTATGTATGAGGCTTTTCTCGCTTTGCCTCTGCTGAAAATGGGGACTCATGACCCAGTGGGTCTTTCCTGATAAACAAATGTCAATAAATAACTAAACAACTCTTGTCTATATTTTTACATACACACACACACACACACACACACACACACACACACACACACACACACACACACACACACACACACACATACATATATATTATATATATATATATATATATATATATATATATATATATATATATATATATATATATCTATATATATAGATTCGTATCACTTCACTGAAAGACCATTTCACTGACAACCATTTCTCTGAGACTAAATCACCTAAAGTTTAGTTCACCTAAAACTCTTTCATCTAAAACTCATTTCAGTGACAAATAGTACTCTAAGGCAAGTCAAAGGTATATGTCTTTTTTCCCACTGTAGTGTGATCCTGGTGTTAGTATATATAGTTGGTTGGGCGTGTTGGCGACGTAGCCCCCCACCTAGTTCGGTTTTACCAAATAATGTAAAACAAATTTTGACAACAGAAAAACAAATTAAGTGGAGAGCTACACCCACCACACACCCCCAATGTGGGGGGCTGTGTCACCCATCCACCCTGACAGGGTCCAAGATTACCTTGTAGGTGAGACACAGATTACCTCTGAGCAATCTGTATGATACCGAGAAGGGTGATAGTGATTTGAGCCTCTCTACATAGGACAGGTGTTGGAGGCCAAGGATTCTCTTTTTGAGGTATTTCAAGAAAACTTGACGTGGAAGTGGTAGTAGGTGGTGCACTCTACCCAGACTTCAATAAGGACTTTAACTAACTCTTTTCCACACCAGAGCCAGCTAGGAAAACTGTAACAGCTAATGGCATGACAAAGAGTGAGAAACTGGACTGCAACACTGTTGAAGGGTGGGATATGAAGACCTGTGATGAGAGAAGTGATGTCAGTAAGTAACATCACTAGTGAAGTTCCACAAGCGATCATGCCCAATTCCAGTACTCTGATGCCTGAGACACATCTTGGGCAACAGAGATCAGGAGTAACCACTTTTAGAGATGACAAAAGATGCGGTGTTACCACAGATTATGAGTAAGAGTCCAAGGATAGACCTGGAATGGCTAACCATGTGGGCAGTAAGATGACGGTTTAGACTCATTGAAGGCAAATGCTTAATACTTCAGTTCTGAAGGATCAACATGGAGCAGTAAAACTAATGCATTAGGGAATCCTGATCACACTTGTACTGGACCACCAAGAGCAGTGTAAAACGGCAGTGACATCAGAAGACCAACTTGGCCTCACTTTCAGTACTGCATGCAGTCCTGGAGGCTTTGCAAAGACATGATATCAATCCACAGGATAAATTCTAGAAAGAAAGTTACCAGAAGAATGTGTGGGATGGAAGGCAAAGTGTATGATTAGGCACTAAAAAAATGGAGATATTCTCACCAATGATAAGAAGTGATAAGGGCTGCAATGACATGGGTGCATAGAATTATGTAGAGAAGATCTGAAGCCTCAACCTTAAAAGGAAAGATATGGGTAGTAGAGGCTTAGGCAGCAGAAAGTAGAGATCGATTTCTCCCTGGTTCAGTTAATGTTCTTCTTTATAGAGGGGGTTGTGGCCTGAACTGTCAGAATGACAGGTGAGATGGACTCCATCTAGTTGTTCACGAGGATAAAGGACTGAAGGAAGAAGGTTGTGGTCGAACTGGCAGGATGGAAGGGAAGTGTTAAATACACATAACGGAAAAAACAAGATAGACTAATGCTGCAGGAAGAGGGTCATACCACCTCTGAAAGGGAATTAGTTCCCTGATATCACTCAGCCTAGAGAGAACTATTATGCCTGGAGATTGGGTTAGCTGTTAAACTGAATTGTTTTACCCACCTTAGAAATACAACAGAATATATGGTCAAAACAGGCAAGGGAAAATGCTCTTTGAAATTCCAAATACTTTACCAAAGCAATCCCAAAACTTTCTGGACATCAATAAATCAACTGGTAAATCCTGATCATTCTTTACAACCAGCCTCATCCATAAATACCCATGATGGTAGTATAGCAAATCAACTTAATAACCCAAATGTCCTTCTTATCCATTGAAACCTGGCCATCCTGTAATGAACTACTAATAAATCATAAAAAAAGAAAACTTTTAGTTATGTACTTACCATAACTTTGGATGTATGGGATCCATCTCGCCTACATTCATGACAGATGGGTTCGGAGCCGATCCATCGGCTCCGACTCGGCAACTTATATACTAGCACAAAGTCTCTCATTGGCTGGGCTACTCCCTATCCCAGGATGCACTACACCTGCTTCCCCAGATCTTGTTTGTTCGCTTTCATACACCCATGTAAACACAGAAACACCATTAGTCACTATAACCAACTAAAGTTCTTCAAGAAAGAACACCAAGAAAAAAGTGACTACAGCTCCTCTAAATCCAAATGGAAGGGGGAAGGAGGGTGGGTACTTATGAATGTAGGCGAGATGGATCCCATACATCCAAAGTTATGGTAAGTACATAACTAAAAGATGTAATGGGATCCTATCTCGCCTACATTCATGACAGATGGGACAGCGTCCCTAGCACCTACATCCCGGGTGGCTCATTGGAACACACTCCTGAGAACTGTGGAACCAAAGGAAGCTCTGCCTCGAGAAACCACATCCAACTTGTAATGAGAAATAAAAGTGTGCGGAGAAGTCCAGGTTGCCGCAGCACAAATATCGTCTATGGATAACTTGGAATGAAAAGCTACAGAAGTAGCCATTGCCCTGGTAGAATGAGCTTTGACTGGAAAAGGAAGGTCTTTTTTGGCCTGTGAATAAACAAAAGTGATACAATCTTTAATCCATTTTGAAATGGAGGCTTTAGATACTGGTTGACCCAATCTGTTCGCTGCAAAAGAAACAAACAATTGATTTGATTTTCGCGTTTGAGCGGTTCTATTCAAATAAAAACGTAACTGTCTATGTACGTCCAATTGATGCAAAGTATATTCTGCGTTATTGGAGAATTCTGGGAAAAAAACAGGGAGTTCTATGGTTTGTTGCAAACAGAAAGAGGAGGCCACCTTTGGAATGAATGCAGGGTTCAATTTCAATGAAACTCTATGTTTGTGAAAAATCAAATAGGGAGGATCAGAACAAAGAGCTTGAAGTTCTGAAACTCGCCTAGCAGATGTTATGGCTACTAAAAAGGCCGTTTTCCAAGACAGAAATTTTAAATCACAAGTAGCAGCTGGTTCGAAAGGACGGGCAGTTAGGGCAGCAAGAACCATATTCAAATCCCAAGGAGGAACAGGATGAGATAAAGGAGGCCTAAGGAGCCAAGCCCCTTTAAGGAACGCCTTACAAAGTTTGTGAGACATCAATGAAGGTTCAAAAGAAGCATGAAAATTAGAGATTGCCGCTAGCTGAACCTTAATGGTAGCAACTGAAGAGCCCGACTGAAAAAGGAAGGCCAGAAAATTCAGAACCTCCGATACTGGTGCAGTGAGAGGATCTATACCTCGTTCTTGAGCCCAGAAGACAAACCTTTTCCATTTACTGGAATAAAGTTTGATGGTGGAAGGTTTATGGGAAGAAGACAGTATGTGGACCACATCCGGCGAGAGAGCATTATCTCGGACTAAGGATGGAAGTGGAGTAACCATGCTGCCAACTTCAGGGACCTGAGAGATGGATGAAGCCCTCCTGACTGATGAGTCAACAGGTCTGGCACCGGATCCAGAAACCATTGACCTTCTATCGCATGCCTCTGTAGGAAAGGGAACCAAACTTGACGAGGCCAGTGCGGGGCAATCAAAATCATCTCGCTCTCCAAGTAAATGGCCTTCTGTATCACCCTCGGTAGGAGGGGGAAAGGAGGGAAGGCATAGAGAAGACCGGGGGGCCAAAGGTGAGTCAGAGCGTCCCTGGGAATCTGTCCCTGAGAAGGAAACAGTGTAAAGAACTCTCTGCATTTCGCATTGAGAGGACTGGCAAACAGGTCGCAGCAAGGGTGACCCCATCTGTCGAAGATTTTCGCAGCTATACTCTGGTTGAGGGACCACTTGTGGGGTAAGAGAATAGTCCTGCTCAATCTGTCCGCAATCACATTGGACTTCCCCGGTATGTGCGTTGCCATTAGAAAGCGGTTGGTAGCTACCGCCCAGTGCCAAAGTCTCATGGCTTCTCTGCATAGTGGGTAAGACCTGGTTCCACCTTGCTTGTTTATGTACCATACAACCGACATGTTGTCGGATAGAATAGCAATTGGGCCCTGTGGGAGAGCGTGATGGAGAGCTTGAAGTACCAATAGTACCGCTCTCATCTTCAGGACATTGATATGCAAATGCGTTTCCTGGATCTGCCATGTGCCTTGGACCGACCTGTCCAGGTAATGACCCCCCCACCCTACCTGGGAGGCGTCCGTAGTCACAGTGGCAATGGGACGTTGAGGGAGAAAGGGTCGCCCCTGGTCGAGATTTGACTGTAGAAGCCACCAACGCAGATCTCGATGGCAACTTTCCGTGATTATGATTTCGTGGTTCAAGGGAAGTTCCTGATAAGACCATTGAACCGACAGTAGCCATTGTAGAATTCGCATGTGAAGTCTGGCCAAGGGAACTAGCAGTATGGTCGACGCCATCGAGCCCAACAGTTGTAGGATCTGATGGGCCGGGGCTCTTTGTAAGTGGAGGCAAGATTTGATTTGATCTTGTAAGATCTGAATTCTTGCTGCCGGTAAAAAGGCGCGCATTCTTTTTGTGTCTAAGTCTGCGCCTATGAAAATAATACGCTGAGAAGGCTGTAGTACAGATTTTTGCAAATTGAATGTGATCCCCAAGAAACGGCCCAAGGTGAACATGGCTCTGAGCGCTTGGAGTAGTAGATGCTCGGAGGTGGCTGTAAGGAGCCAGTCGTCTAGATAAGGAAACACCTGGAATCCCAGACTTCTCAGGTGAGCAGTTACCACTGCCAGACACTTGGTGAACACCCTGGGGGCTGTGGTGAGACCAAAGGGCAGTGCTCGAATTGAAATGACTGGCTCCGAGAAGCGTAAATGTCTCCTGGACTCTTGAGCTATGGGAATATGATAGTAAGCGTCCTGGAGATCTACTGAGCACATCCATGCATCTTTTTCCAGCAAAGGAAGAATGGATTGAAGAGTGACCATTCGAATTTGGACTTTTGAACGATTCAATGAACTGAGGTCCAATATGGGCCTGAAGTCCCCTGTCTTTTTTGGTACCAAAAATAATTTTGAGTAAGTTCCTGATCCGATCTGGTCGGTGGGGACAGGCTGGATGGCTCTTTTTTCTAGCAGCTTTGAAATTTCTAATGCTGCCTGATCCCGCTGACTGGGTGGTACGTCCGGGATTTCCCTTATAGAAAGGGGGGGTTTGTAGAAGGGGATGATATATCCTCCGGTAATAATGCGAAGCACCCACTGATCGCTTGTTATGGATTCCCAAGCTTGTGGATGCGCCAGCGACCCCGACTGGCTCCGGAGTTGCACAGTCGGGCAACCACTCAGGAACGCTGGTTGTATGAAGAACCACGAAAGGAATCGCGGTCTCCAGAGTTACGGGGGCCTCTGCCACCTCTGGGGCGGTGTCTTCCAAAATCCCCTGCCTCTGGAGGGGGAATCACTGGGTGGAGTAGAGAAAGACTTTTGGGATTTTTTAAACCACATTTTCCCTCCTCTCCCAGCCTTGGGATAAGGCCTGGAAGGAGCGGAATAACGGGCCCCAATGGCAGTCAAAGTCTTGCCCTCCTGCTCGCACCGAGTTAATGTGTCCTTCACCTTGGGTCCAAACAAAGATGACCCATCAAAGGGGGCATCGGCGAAGGAAGACTTGAAGGCCTCCAACACAAGCGTAACCAGGCTTGTCTCCTAAGGGCAACGCCTGTTCTGCTCTACTCGCCCTCGGCCGCATACGAGATGAGCCTCATGGACGAGTTAACAATAGAACAAAGAGTAGTCATCTGCGCCAACAGTCGAGGCCAGCGCTCAGGTAGATTACCAACAAGGGAGTCATTTAGCTCTTTGAGAAGATCCCTTTGGAGCCTCGTAAAATGACATAAATAATTCAGCTTAACGTAAGGTAAAGGCCGCTGAAGACAGGAGTACGCTTCCTGCACCTATCCATACTCCTAGAATCCTTATTAGGAGGATGAATAGACGCCGAAGCCTCTGCCATGTCCTGCTGTGTGGCAGAAGCCACCACCAAAGCATCTACGGTACACCCTTTGTGAGAAATTCTTTCTGGGCGGGGGCTGACAAGAATTTATTGGGCCTCGCAGGCACCCGTTCCACAGAATCAGTCTGTTCCCACACCCTTCCTGAAACCAAATCAAGGAGTTCATCGGGCGGAGACACCCAGGAGGCGGAGGGCTGGGCCCCAAAGGCCTTGAGGAAGACTGACTCCTCAGCTGAAGGGGTTTTGGCTTGCCAGTCACCTCTCTGTCTCAGAATCTCCAAGATATCTGAGAAGGAAATATCATCCGAAGATGATTTGGGGGACCCTTCAGCGTCATCGAGGTCAGTATCCGATGTAATAGACTCATCTTGGGAGTCTACGTGCTTCCTCTTACACAGTTTCTTCAGTGGGGGTTCGTCCGAAGCAGTTTCGGATGGACCACCTGGAAGAAGGGAACCTCCGATTGGGGTATCCTCAGGCCCTGGGGCCCCGCTGCCGGGGGGCTGCAATGCAACAGAGGCACCAGTCTCCAAATCTAGGGACGGTGAGGTAGAGTCTAGTTGAACCGGCAAAGGCATGGCCAGCGCGCTCCTCATGGCCTCAAAGGCCGGACCTCCAGAATCCAAGGAAGTCACTGGTCTAGAGGCCACGATGGCACTGGGAATTCCAGCAGCCGATGCTCCGAGAGGAAGACTAGGCACCGAAGCATCTAATCCCAAAGTATTCCCCTCGGGCCCAGCTGTAGAGGTCGCAGTACCAAACCCTGAACCGGAGGACAGGGTAGGAAGCATAGTCGGAGCCGAAAGGCCTGATAGGGGTCTGCTCCGACCGTATGGCTCCACATTGCTCCACCACCACCGGCTCCAACAACTCAGAGGAGGTTGGAGGAGGAATCAAATGTGTCGGGGGGGGGATCGGCTCTGAAGCAAACTGTGCTGGAACCGAGACCATTTTAGCAAATACTGGAGATTGGAAAAGCCTCTGTAAAACCCTATCCAGGTCCGAATCTGATAGTCTCGAGGATTTAGAGGAGGTAGACACTCGAGAAGACTTTCCTCTCGGCTCCGAGGGAGAAGGGGACCGGCTCCGAAACGGCTCCAATACTGTCGGCGCCGACTCCACCAACTCATGGACCACCATCGGCGCCGAGGAAGCCTTCTTCGGAGCCGAGGGGGAAGAGTCTGAGCTGCACACTTCCACCGGCTCTGAAGCCATTGGAGCCGATGGAGGTGATTCACCTCGATACTCCAACTTGCGGCTCCGAAGACAATGGAGCCGAGGAGGTATCGAGGCAGACTTCGACACTCGGCCCGGAAGTCAGTGGAGCCGAGGAAGAAGAGGTCAACTTTTTCTTTTTAGAAGTCGGCTCCGACGGACTTGTCGGAGCCGACGATCTTTTCTTTTTGGAAGCAACAGGAGGATTTAAAGCTTCCTCAAAGGAGGGTTTAATAAGCCCTTTTAAAATAAGCTTGTTCTTACGTTCTTGAAGAACTCTAGCAGAAAAGGCATGACATACGCTACAAGTCTCTTGTAGATGTTTCGGCCCCAAACAATAAACACAAATTGAATGGCTGTCTGTTATGGACATTTTATAATTGCACCGAGTGCATTTTTTAAACCCTGACTTCTGTTCTTTAGACATAGTACAGGTACTACAAGGAATAGAGTTCACCACAAAAATCAAGCACTATAAAGAAAATAGCGCCAACTGAAAAGCGCGAGACTCACTGGCGCAAGCACTTAGAAGAAATTTACCTCACAAACAACTGACAAAAAATACCACGGCCCAAAGCCCTCTAATTTACACGGGCTTGGCCCAAAAGACAAAGAACCACAAAATTAATAGTACAAAAGGCCTTTTAACTAAAAATACACAAGGATAGGGCAAGGGCCCTCTAACTAAAACGGGCCTTGCCCGACAAAAAAAAGAACAAGTACCAGACGACACTCAAGCACTCAAACTTCACAAATAGAATAAAGAAGCTGTTAAAACAGCTGTTTGATTAATATATGACAAAAAACCCCAAGGTCAAGGACCAATAAAGGTAAAAGTAAAACACTTAGCTCCAGCCAAGTCGAGACCACGTCCAGCTTGTAAAGCGGCAAACGAGATCTGGGGAAGCAGGTGTAGTGCATCCTGGGATAGGGAGTAGCCCAGCCAATGAGAGACTTCGTGCTAGTATATAAGTTGCCGAGTCGGAGCCGATGGATCGGCTCCGAACCCATCTGTCATGAATGTAGGCGAGATAGGATCCCATTACATCTAAAGTTATTTAGCCTATGAAACACTCTACACAAGAGCTATTTTTTTTAATAATTCATCAGTGGCTAAAACAAAAATAGAGCTGATAAACCACACTAAACTATGAACCTATGAACCTATCACACAAAAGCACATTGCATCAATGTATCTATTCCTGATGCTGCTGTAGGCTTCAGCTGACTTCAATAACCTGCAGTCTGCCCAAAGAAAGAAAGCAGGGCAATGCTGTAATAAAGTGCCCAATTTAAATGTGTTTAATGTACAGTCAGTCTCCTGCTAGAGTTGTACCACATACTACTGTGTATAATGTACAGTCAGTGATCTGCTAGAGTTGTACAGTGTATTACTGTGTTTGTACATTCAGTGTCCTGCTGCAGTTGTACAAAGTACTAATGTGTTTACTGTGCAGTCAATGTCCTGCTAGAATTGTACAAAGTACTACTGTGTCTAATGTACAATCAATGTCCACCTACAGTTGTACCAAGTACTACTGTGTTTAATGTACAATCAGTGTCCACCTACAGTTGTACAAAGTACTACTAAATTTAATGTGCAGCCAGTGTCCACCTACAGTTGTACTAAGTACTCGTACAGTTGTAACAAGTACTACTGTGTTTAATGTACAGTCAGTGTCCACCTACAGTTGTACCAAGTAATACTGTGTTTATTGTACAGTCAGAGTCCTGTTAGAGTTGTACCAAGTACTACTGCATTTAATGTACATTCAGTGTCCACCTACAGTTGTACCAAGTACTACTGTGTTTACTGTGCAGTCAGTATCCTGCCAGAGTTGTACCAAGTACTACTGTGTTTAATATGCAGTCAATGTCCTGCTAGAATTGTACCAAGTATTACTGTGTTTAATGTACAATGTGTCCACCTACAGTTGTACCAAGTACTATTGTGTTTAATGTACAGTCAATGTCCACCTACAGATGTACCAAGTACAAATGTTTACTGTGCAGTCAGTATCCTGCTAGAATTGTACCAAGTACTACTGTGTTTAATGTAGGTTCAGTGTCCTGCTAGAATTGTACCATGTACTACTGTGTCTAATGTGCAGTAAGTATCCTGCTAGAATTGTGTCAAGTACTACTGCATTTAATATGCAGTCAGGGTAAGTCTACAGTAGTACTAAGTACTACTGTGTTTAATATGCCATCAGTATCCTGCTAGAGTTGTACCAAGTACTACTGCGTTTAATGTAGAGTCAGTTTCCTGCTACAGTTTTACAAAGTACTACTGCATTTAATGTACAGTCACTGTCCACCTACAGTTGTACCAAGTATAACTGTGTTTAACTTGCAGTCAGTATCCTGCTAGAGTTGTACCAAGTACTACTGTGTCTAATGTGCAGTCAGTGTCCACCTACAAATGTACAAAGCACTACTGTGTTTAATGTGCAGTCAGTTTCCTGCTACAGTTATACCAAGTAATACTGCATTTAATGTACAGTCACTGTCTACCTACAATTGTACCAAGTACTACTGCATTTAATGTACAGTCAGTTTCCTGCTAGAGTTGTACCAAGTACTACTGTGTTTAATGTATAATCAGTGTCCACCTACAGTTGTAAAAAGTACGAATGTGTTTAATGTGCACTCAGTATCCTGCGAGAGTTGTAGCAAATACTACTACGTTTAATGTAGAGTCAGTGTCCTGCTAGAGTTGTACCAAGTACTACTGTGTTTAATGTATGATCAGTGTCCACCTACAGTTGTACCAAGTACAACTGTGTTTAATGTGCAGACAGTATCCTGCTAGAGTTGTAACAAGTACTACTGCATTTAATGTACAGTCAATGTCCTGCTAGAGTTGTACCAAGTACTACTGTGTTTAATGTACAATCAGTGTCCACCTACAGTTGTACTAAGTTCTGTTGTGTTTAGTGTGCAGTCAATGTCCTGGTAGAGTTGGACCAAGTACTACTGTGTTTAAGGTGCAGTCAGTATTCTGCTCGAGTTGTACCAAGTGCTACTGTGTTTAATGTACAATCAGTGCCCAGCTACACTTATACCATGTACTACTGTGTTTAATGTACAGTCAGTGTCCTGCTAGAGTTGTACCAAGTACTAATGTGTTTAATGTATAATCAGTGTCCACCTACAGTTGTACCAAGTACTACTGTGTTTAATGTGCAGTCTGTATCCTGATAGAGTTGTAGCACATACTATTGTGTTTAATGTGCAGTCAGTATCCACCTGCAGTTGTACCAAGTACTACTGTGTTTAATGTGCAGTCAGTTTCCTGCTACAGTTGTACCAAGTACTACTGTGTTTAATGTACCATCAGTGTCCACCTACAGTTGTACCAAGAACTACTGTGTTTAATATACAGTCAGTGTCCTGCTAGAGTTGCACCAAGTACTAATGTGTTTAATGTACAATCAGTGTCCACCTACAGTTGTACCAAGTATACTGTGTTTAATGTGCAGTCAGTATCCTGCTAGAGTTAGACCAAGTAGTACTGTGTTTAAGGTGCAGTCAGTATTCTGATAGAGTTGTACCAAGTACTACTGCATTTAATGTACACTCAGTGTCCTGGTAGAGTTGTACCAAGTACTACTGTGTTTAATGTGCCATCATTGTCCACCTACAGTTGTACCAAGTACTACTGTGTTTAATATACAGTCAGTGTCCTGCTAGAGTTGCACCAAGTACTAATGTGTTTAATGTACAATGAGTGTCCACCTACAGCTGTACCAAGTATACCTTGTTTAATGTGCATTCTGTATCCTGCTAGAGTTGTAGCACATACTACTGTGTTTAATGTGCAGTCAGTATCTGGCTTGAGTTGTACAAAGTACTACTGTGTTTAATGTACAAACAGTGTCCACCTACAGTTGTACCAAGTATACTGTGTTTAATGTGCAGTCAGTATCCTGCTAGAGTTGGACCAAGTGCTACTGTGTTTAATGTGCAGTCAGTATCCTGCTAGAGTTGGACCAAGTACTACTGTGTTTAATGTATAGTGTCCACCTACAGTTGTACCAAGTATACTGTGTTTAATGTGCAGTCAGTATTCTGCTAAAGTTGTACCAAGTACTACTGCATTTATTGTACAGTCAGTATCCTGCTAGAGTTGTACCAAGTACTACTGTGTTTAATGTACAATCAGTGTCCAGCTACAGTTGTACCAGGTACTACTGTGTTTACTGTACAATCAGTGTCCAGCTACAGTTCTACAAAGTACTACTGTGTTTACTGTGCAGTCAGTATCCTGCTAGAGTTGTACCAAGTACTACTGAGTTTAATGTGCTGTCAATGTCCTGCTAGAGTTGTACCAAGTATTACTGTGTTTAATGTACAATCAGTGTCCACCTACAGTTGCACCAAGTACTATTGTGTTTAATGTACAGTCAATGTCCACCTACAGATGTACCAAGTACAAATGTTTACTGTGCAGTCAGTATCCTGCTAGAATTGTACCAAGTACTACTGTGTTTAATGTAGGTTCAGTGTCCTGCTAGAATTGTACCATGTACTACTGTGTCTAATGTGCAGTAAGTATCCTGCTAGAATTGTGTCAAGTACTACTGCGTTTAATATGCAGTCAGGGTAAGTCTACAGTAGTACTAAGTACTACTGTGTTTAATATGCCATCAGTATCCTGCTAGAGTTGTACCAAGTACTACTGCATTTAATGTAGAGTCAGTTTCCTGCTAGGGTTGTACCAAGTACTACTGCATTTAATGTACAGTCACTGTCCACCTACAGTTGTACCAAGTACAACTGTGTTTAACTTGCAGTCAGTATCCTGCTAGAGTTGTACCAAGTACTACTGTGTCTAATGTGCAGTCAGTGTCCACCTACAAATGTACGAATCACTACTGTGTTTAATGTGCAGTCAGTTTCCTGCTACAGTTATACCAAGTAATACTGCATTTAATGTACAGTTACTGTCTACCTACAGTTGTACCAAGTACTACTGCATTTAATGTACAGTCAGTTTCCTGCTAGAGTTGTACCAAGTACTACTGTGTTTAATGTATAATCAGTGTCCACCTACAGTTGTAAAAAGTACGACTGTGTTTAATGTGCAGTCAGTATCCTGTGAGAGTTGTAGCAAATACTACTACGTTTAATGTAGAGTCAGTGTCCTGCTAGAGGTGTACCAAGTACTACTGTGTTTAATGTACTATCAGTGTCCACCTACAGTTGTACCAAGTACAACTGTGTTTAATGTGCAGACAGTATCCTGCTAGAGTTGTAACAAGTACTACTGCATTTAATGTACAGTCAGTGTCCTGCTAGAGTTGTACCAAGTACTACTGTGTTTAATGTACAATCAGTGTCCACCTACAGTTGTACTAAGTTCTATTGTGTTTAGTGTGCAGTCAGTGTCCTGGTAGAGTTGGACCAAGTACTACTGTGTTTAAGGTGCAGTCAGTATTCTGCTAGAGTTGTACCAAGTACTACTGTGTTTAATGTACAATCAGTGCCCAGCTACACTTGTACCAAGTACTACTGTGTTTAATGTACAGTCAGTGTCCTGCTAGAGTTGTACCAAGTACTAATGTGTTTAATGTACAATCAGTGTCCACCTACAGTTGTACCAAGTACTACTGTGTTTAATGTGCAGTCCGTATCCTGCTAGAGTTGTAGCACATACTACTGTGTTTAATGTGCAGTCAGTATCCACCTGCAGTTGTACCAAGTACTACTGTGTTTAATGTGCAGTCAGTTTCCTGCTACAGTTGTACCAAGTACTACTGTGTTTAATGTACCATCAGTGTCCACCTACAGTTGTACCAAGAACTACTGTGTTTAATATACAGTCAGTGTCCTGCTAGAGTTGCACCAAGTACTAATGTGTTTAATGTACTATCAGTGTCCACCTACAGTTGTACCAAGTATACTGTGTTTAATGTGCAGTCAGTATCCTGCTAGAGTTGGACCAAGTAGTACTGTGTTTAATGTACACTCAGTGTCCTGGTAGAGTTGTACCAAGTACTACTGTGTTTAATGTGCAGTCAGTTTCCTGCTACAGTTGTACCAAGAACTACTGTGTTTAATGTACCATCAGTGTCCACCTACAGTTGTACCAAGAACTACTGTGTTTAATATACAGTCAGTGTCCTGCTAGAGTTGCACCAAGTACTAATGTGTTTACTGTACAATCAGTGTCCACCTACAGTTGTACCAAGTATACTGTGTTTATTGTGCAGTCAGTATTCTGCTAGAGTTGTACCAAGTACTACTGCATTTAATGTACACTCAGTGTCCTGGTAGAGTTGTACCAAGTACTACTGTGTTTAATGTGCCATCAGTGTCCACCTACAGTTGTACCAAGTACTACTGTGTTTAATATACAGTCAGTATCCTGCTAGAGTTGCACCAAGTACTAATGTGTGTAATGTACAATCAGTGTCCACCTACAGTTGTACCAAGTATACTGTGTTTAATGTGCAGTCCGTATCCTGCTAGAGTTGTAGCACATACTACTGTGTTTAATGTATAGTGTTCACCTACAGTTGTACCAAGTATACTGTGTTTAATGTGCAGTCAGTATTCTGCTAGAGCTGTACCAAGTACTACTGCATTTAATGTACAGTCAGTATCCTGATAGAGTTGTACCAAGTACTACTGTGTTTAATGTACAATCAGTGTCCAGCTACAGTTGTACCAAGTACTACTGTGTTTAATGTTCAATCACTGTCCAGCTACAGTTGTACCAAGTACTATTGTGTTTACTATGCAGTCAGTATCCTGCTAGAGTTGTACCAAGTACTACTGTGTTTAATGTGCAGTCAATGTCCTGCTAGAGTTGTACCAAGTATTACTGTGTTTAATGTACAATCAGTGTCCACCTACAGTTGTACCAAGTACTATTGTGTTTAAGGTTCAGTCAATGTCCACCTACAGATGTACCAAGTACAAATGTTTACTGTGCAGTCAGTATCCTGCTAGAATTGTACCAAGTACTACTGTGTTTAATGTAGGTTCAGTGCCCTGCTAGAATTGTACCATGTACTACTGTGTCTAATGTGCAGTAAGTATCCTGCTAGAATTGTGTCAAGTACTACTGCATTTAATATGCAGTCAGGGTAAGTCTACAGTAGTACTAAGTACTACTCTGTTTAATATGCTGTCAATATCCTGCTAGAGTTGTACCAAGTACTACTGCATTTAATGTACAGTCATTGTCCACCTACAGTTGCACCAAGTACAACTGTGTTTAACTTGCAGTCAGTATCCTGCTAGAGTTGTACCAAGTACTACTGTGTCTAATGTGCAGTCAGCGTCCACTTACAAATGTACGAAGCACTACTGTGTTTAATGTACAGTCAGTGTCCTGCTAGAGTTGTACCAAGTACTAATGTGTTTAATGTACAATCAGTGTCCACCTACATTTGTACCAAGTACTACTGTGTTTAATGTGCAGTCCGTACCCTGCTAGAGTTGTAGCACATACTACTGTGTTTAATGTGCAGTCAGTATCCACCTGCAGTTGTACCAAGTACTACTGTGTTTAATGTGCAGTCAGTTTCCTGCTAGAGTTGTACCAAGTACTACTGTGTTTAATGTACCATCAGTGTCCACCTACAGTTGTACCAATAATTACTGTGTTTAATATACAGTCAATGTCCTGCTAGAGTTGCACCAAGTACTAATGTGTTTAATGTACAATCAGTGTCCACCTACAGTTGTACCAAGTATACTCTGTTTAATGTGCAGTCAGTATCCTGCTAGAGTTGGACTAAGTACTACTGTGTTTAAAGTGCAGTCAGTATTCTGCTAGAGTTGTACCAAGTACTACTGCGTTTAATGTACACTCAGTGTCCTGGTAGAGTTGTACCAAGTACTACTGTGTTTAATGTACCATCAGTGTCCACCTACAGTTGTACCAAGTACTACTGTGTTTAATATACAGTCAGTGTCCTGCTAGAGTTGCACCAAGTACTAATGTGTTTAATGTACAATGAGTGTCCACCTACAGCTGTACCAAGTATACCTTGTTTAATGTGCATTCCGTATCCTGCTAGAGTTGTAGCACATACTACTGTGTTTAATGTGCAGTCAGTATCCACCTGCAGTTGTACCAAGTACTACTATGTTAAATGTGCAATCAGTATCCTGCTAGAGTTGGACCAAGTACTACTGTGTTTAATGTATAGTGTCCACCTACAGTTGTACCAAGTATACTGTGTTTAATGTGCAGTCAGTATTCTGCTAGAGTTGTACCAAGTACTACTGCATTTAATGTACAGTCAGTATCCTGCTAGAGTTGTACCAAGTACTACTGTGTTTAATGTACAATCAGTGTCCAGCTACAGTTGTACCAAGTACTACTGTGTTTAATGTACAGTGTCCTGCTAGAGTTGCACCAAGTACTAATGTGCTTAATGTACAATCAGTGCCCACCTACAGTTGTACCAAGTATACTGTGTTTAATGTGCAGTCAGTATCCTGCTTGAGTTGTACAAAGTACTACTGTGTTTAATGTACAATCAGTGTCCACAAACAGTTGTACCAAGTACTATTGTGTTTAATGTACAAGTAGTGCCCACCTACAGTTGTACCATGTACTACTGTGTCTACTGTGCAGTCAGTATCCTGCAAGACTTGTACCAAGTACTACTGTGTCTAGCATGCAGTCAGTGTCCTGGTAGAGTTGTACCAAGTACTACTGTGTTTAATGTGCAGTCAGTATCCTGCTAGAGTTGTACCAAGTACGACTGCATTTAATGTACAGACAGTGTTCTACTAGAGATGTACCAAGTACTACTGTGTTTAATGTGCAATCAGTGTCCACCAACAGTTGTAGCAATTACTAGTGTGTTTAACATAGCCCACAGATTCAGTGTGCCACTCATCCACAGCCAATAAGGCAAAACAACGTACCCAACACACTAGTCATAGGTGGCTCCATAGTCAGGCACACTGATGTCCTACTCACCAAGCTAAACAAGGAGAAGGTTACGGTCAACTGCCTGTTGGGTGCCAGGATCCACCACATAACCCACGCACTCAGGTCACTCAACAAGAAGTACAAATATGACTGTCATTGTCCATGTTGGTGTGAATAACATCAGACATACCTCCCTGGACTACATGAAAAGAGACATGGAACAGCTCTCCGATCTTGTAGCCCGGCAGGTATGACCGTAGCCCTGAGTAGCATTCTGCCATTGCCCAGAATGATACTGCAGTACAAGGACAAAAATGATTGACTTCAACAATTGCCTAAGCTTCTGGTGTCAGTCTAAGGGGATCCAGTATCTGTCTGCTTGGGATGACATGGTCAACAGACCACGATGCTTTGCCACAGATGGCCTGCACCTGTCGCCTCTGGGATTCCAGATACTGACTAAGTCTCTTGCTGCCCCTATAGTGCCTTTTTTAGGCAAGGTTCAAATAACAAACTCACCACCAGAACAGGAACAGGCAAGCAAAAGCTGAAGGTAATGCTAGAAGTCTAAATCTTAAAATGTACTCACTCAACGCACTCCTTAAAATGGAGAACATCGATATCTGTGCAGTGACTGAGAGCTGGTTCAAGGCTCCAGAGAGCACCCCTGCACTACCAGGCTATAACTCATACCACACTTTTCAGCCATGTAACCTGGACCGAAACACCAAAGGCGTAGGTGTGTCCATATTCATTAAGGAAATCCACACATCCAGACTAGTTGCTCAGCACAATGCATCTGAAGTTATCCAAGTGCAACTAACTCTGGGAAAAACTGCAATCCAAATTGTAGCTTGCTACAGATCCCCCACCATGCCCCAGGATTCCCGCTCCTCTTTTCTTGATGTACTGGAAAATATTAGGGTTCAACCAAACACACTAATAAAGGGCAACTTCAACTACCCCACCATTAACTGGGAAAACTACTCGTGTACCAACTCCTTAGCTCAACGCTTTCTGGAATTCATAAATTCCAATGCCTTGGATCAACTTATCCACACCCCCACCTGGGGCAACAATATCCTAGACCTAGTCATTACCAACATGAGTGACCGGTGTTCAACACCTGAAGTCAACTCCTCGTTGGTTCGATACGACCATAAGCTAATCCCCCTTGATATCCACATCCCGCCCCCACCCCCCATTAAGGAAACCACAGTAAGAAATTTCTCCAAAGCCAACTTCATGCTTCTTAAGACAAAAGTGGTGAACTTCATGACACCTATGCAGATGGACAATACAGTTGCAACTGCTGAATCCTACAAAATGCACTCTATAAGCACTTACAAGAGTGCATGGATCATGCTATTCCAAACAGAACAAAAACACTATCCTCCAAAAAAAGGAAGCCAATCTGGTGGTCCCCTGCCATAAACAAACTGTACAACAGAAGAAAGAAACTGTTGCAAAAGAGAGTAAAATCCCATGAGTGGAGGAGCTCCCTGGTCAGCCTCAGTAAGAAGCTGAGATCCCTTATAAGATCCTCCAAAGCTAGCTACGAAAACAAAATCACCACTAATTCCAAGGACAACCACAAAGCATTCTATAGCTATGTCAAGAATCTCAATGGCAACACCCAGATCTGCTCTGAGTTACAGCACAGAGGCATGAACATTACAGAACCAACTGATATTGCCAACATCCTCACAGATAGGTTCAGTGCTAACTTTATCCCCCTCTCACCCCCTAAAGTTCCCATATCTATACAGGAAGAATGCAGAGTCCCTGTAATCACAACTACACAGGTAAACATTGCACTCTCTAAAGCCAAAAACACAGCATCTATGGGACCGGACAACAGCCCAGGCTGCATTTTACATGAACTTCAGAATGACCTGGCTCATCACTTAAGCACCATGTTCAATAATAGCCTTGCATCAGGCTTTGTGCCACTGAATGGCACACAGCAGCAGCAGTTATCCCACTCCATAAAGGGGGGGCCCCCACCAATCCCGGGAACTATCGACCTATTAGCCTGATGAGCCTGGTCTGCAAGGCCATGGAACATATTTATTTATTTATTTTATTTAACATT
Source organism: Protopterus annectens (assembly GCF_019279795.1). NCBI lineage: Eukaryota > Metazoa > Chordata > Ceratodontiformes > Protopteridae > Protopterus > Protopterus annectens. The sequence goes on along the minus strand of NC_056739.1, from coordinate 59,178,800 downwards.
TGTTGACCGGGAATGTCCGACTAGGTTCCACAGAGCCTGTTTTCAGCGGAGGCCCGGGGAGAAATGCTCCAGATATCATCCTGGAACTCATGGAACTCATAAACAAAGACATTGGTGACCTCCAAACTCTGGATCCCACCCAGTTCGGGTTTGTGAAAGGCAGATCATGCCTCCTGAACCTGACCGACTTCTTTGAGTCAGTCACCAAAACCGTAGATGAGGGTAAGGTGGTAAACACAGCCTATCTTGACCTCGGCAAGGCTTTCAACACCATCCCCCATTCTGGAATTATAGCTAAACTCACTAAACTAGGTATAAATCCCTACCATCACAAGATGGGTTGCCAACTGGCTCACTGACAGAACACACACTGTAAAGGTTGCAGACTCCAAATCTGACCTCAAAGCAGTGACAAGTGGAGTACCACAGGGTTCCATCCTGGGACCTCTCCTGTATCGTATATACTTCTCTGAAGTACAGGCTAACACAGAAGGCCTCTGGCTAATGAAGTTCACAGATGACTGCAAATTAGAAGCCATAGTCAAGTCCCCAAATGATGTTGACATCCTACAGAAGGGCCTCGCTGAGACAGATGCCTGGTGTCAGAGCCATGGCCCCAAGCTCAATGCCAAAAAGTGCAGTTTCATCTCCTTTGGTAAAAACTCTGTACCCATGAACTACCACATAGGCAGCAATGTACTTAACACCGAATTCACGATAAGAGATATTGGGACCCAAGTGGACAGTAGTCTCTCCTTTGATAGTCACATCGCCACAGTAGTCAGTAAGTCCCTCTACATGGTACACCTCATCATAAAAGAGTTCTCATCCAGGGAAAAAGAGGTCACTGTTCCCCTCTACTCAACAATCATTAGACCCATTATAGAGTACAATGCCCCTTCTGGAATGTACCTCACAAGACATCTGCAGCAGCTGGAAAGGCCACAGAAGTACCTCACAAAGAGGATTACTGGCCTCAAACAAATGCCCTACACTGACCGCCTCAAAGACCTCCAGCTTTACTCCATAGCATATCGCCTACTCCGAGGTGTCTCTGCCTAACATATAAAGCAATGTTAAATCCAGAGCTGTTGGACATGCTACACCTAAAGAAATCCCAGTCCCTCCGAGCTACATGCTCTAGGGACCTAAACCTTGTCACCACAATAAACAGGGCATGCTGGAAGGATAGATTCCTCTCCCAGAGACTTCCCACACTCTGGAACAGGTTACCCATCTATATCAAGCAAAGTTCTTCATTAGCACTCTTCAAAAAAAATCTTGATGAGTGGATGGGAAATAAGAAATACACCCCGGGGATCACCTCTGTGTCGGTGCTCAACAGTGGCACAAGAAAATAACTTTCTTGGGTGGCATAAGCCAGGGAACCGTGTTGGCTAGGATTATGTAGGCCCTTGGACCAATAGCCTAGTACCTACCTATGAACCTATAATGTGCAGTCAGTATCCTGCTAGAGTTGTACTAAGTACTACTGTGTTTAATGTGCAGTCAGTATCCTGTTAGAGTTGTACAAGGTGCTATGGTGTTTAATGTGGAGGCAGTATCCACATACAGTTGTACCAAGTACTACTGTGTTTAATGTGCAGTCAGTATCCTGCTAGAGTTGTACCAAGTACTACTGTGTTTAATGTACAATCAGTGCCCACCTACAGTTGTACCACGTACTATTATGTTTAATGTACAGTCAGTGTCCACCTACAGTTGTACCAAGTACTACTGTGTTTAATATACCATCAGTGTCCTGCTAGACTTTACCAAGTACTACTGTGTTTAATGTGCAGTCAGTATCCTGCTTCAGTTGTACCAAGAACTACTGTGTTTTATGTATAACCAGTGTCCCCCTACAGTTGTACCATGTAGTACTTTGTCCAATGTGCAGTCAGTGTCCTGCTAGAGATGTACCGAGTACTACTGCGTTTAATGTACAGTCAGTCTCCTGCTAGAGTTGTACCAAGTGCTACTGTATTTAATGTGCAATCAGTGTCCACCTACAGTTATTCCAAGTATTACTGTGTTTAATGTGCAATCAGTATCCTGCAAGAATTGTACCAAGTACTACTGCATTTAATGTGCAGTGTCCACCTATGGTTGTACTAAGTACTACTTTGTTTATTGTACAGTCAGTGTCCTGCTAAAGTTGTACAAAGTACTACTGCATTTAATGTACAGTCAGTTTCCACCTACAGTTGTACCAAGTACTACTGTGTTTAATGTACAGTCAGTGTCCTGCTAGAGTTGTACCAAGTACTGCTGCGTTTAATGTACAATCAGTGTCCACCTACAGTTGTTCCAAGTGCTACTGTGTTTAATGTACAGTCAGTGTCCTGGTAGAATTGCATCAAGTACTACTGTGTTTAAAGTACAATCAGTGTCCAACTACAATTGTACCACATACTACTGTGTTTAATGTAGAATCAGTGTACACCTACAGTTGTACTAAGTTCTACTGTATTTAATGGGCAGTCAGTGTCTTGCTAGAGTTGTAGCAAGTACTACTGTGTTTAATGTGCAGTCAGTGTCCTGCTAGAGTTGTACAAAGTACTACTGTGTTTAATGTACAATCAGTTTCCACCTACAGTTGTAGCAAGTACTACAGCATTTAAAGTGCAGTCAGTGTCCTGTTAGAGTTGTACCAAGTACTACTGTGTCTAATGTGCAGTCAGTATCCTGGTAGAGTTGTACCACGTACTACTGCTTTTAATGTGCAATCTTTGTCCTGCTAGAGTTCTACCAAGTAGTGCTGTGTTTAATGTGCAATCAGTGTCCACCTACAGTTGTACCTAGTACTACAGTGTTTAATGTGCCGTCAGTATCCTGCTAAAGTTGTACCAAGGACTACTGTGTTTAATGTACAATCAGTGTCCACCTACAGTTGTAACAAGTCCTACTGCATTTATTCTGCAGTCAGTGCCCTGCTAGAGTTGTATCAAGTACTACTGTATTTAATGTGCAGTGAGTAAACTGCTAGACATGTGCCAAGTACTACTGTGTTTATTGTACCATCAGTGTCCTGCTAGACTTTTACCAAGTACTACTGTGTTTTATGTGCAGTCAGTGTCCTGCTAGAGTTGTACCATGTACTACTGTATCTAATGTGGAGTCAGTTTTCTGGTAGAGTTGTATCAAGTACTGCTGTGTTTTATGTACCATCAGTGTCCTGCTAGGGTTGTAACAAGTACTTCTGTGTTTAATGTACAGTCGGTGTCCACCTACAGTTGTACCAAGTACTACTGTGTTTAATGTACCGTCAGTGTCCTGCTAGAGTTGTACCACATACTACTGTGTCTAATGTGCAGTCAGTATCCTGCTAGAGTTGTACCAAGTGCTGCTGTGTTTAATGTGCAGTCAGTATCCTGATAGAGTTGTACTAAGTGCTACTGTGTTTAATGTGCAGTCAGTATCCTGCTAGAGTTATACCAAGTACTACTGTGTTTAATGTACAGTCAGTGTCCATGTACAGTTGTACCAAGTACTACTGTGTTTATTGTGCAGTCAGTATTCTAGTAGAGTTCTACCAAGTACTACTGTGTTCAATGTACTGTCAATGTCCTGCTAGACTTGTAACAAGTACTACTGTGTTTAATGTGCAGTCCATATCGGGCTAGAGTTGTAACAATTACTACTGTTTTTAATGTACAATCAGTGTCCTCCTACGGTTTTACCAAGTACTACTGTGTTTAACGTGTAGACAGTATTCTCCTAGAGTTGTACCAAGTACTACTGTGTTTAATGTACCATCAGTGTCCTGCTAGATTTGTACCAAGTACTACTGTGTTTAATGTACAGGCAGTGTCCACCTACAGTTGTACCATGTACTACTGCGTTTAATGTACCGTCAGTGTTCTGCTAGAGTTGTACCAAATACTACTGTGTCTAATGTGCAGTCAGTATCCTGCAAGAGTTGTACCAAGTACAACTGTGTTTAATGTACTGTCAGTGTCCTGCAAGAGTTGTACCAAGTACTACTGTGTTTAATGTGCAGTCAGTGTCCTGCTAGACTTGTACCACATATTACTGTGTCTAGTATGCAGTCAGTGTGCTGGTAGAGATGTACCATATACTACTGTGTTTAATGTGCAGTCCATACCGTGCTAGAGTTGTAACAATTACTACTGTGTTTAATGTACAATCAGTGTCCACCTACAGTTTTACCAAGTTCTACTGTGTTTAACGTGTAGACAGTATCCTGCTAGAGTTGTACCAATTACTACTGTGTTTAATACACAGTCAGTGTCCACCTACAGTTGTACCAAGCACTACTGTGTTTAATGTACCATCAATGTCCTGATAGAGTTGCACCAATTACTACTGTGTTCAATGTATAGGCAGTGTTCACCTACAGTTGTACCAGGTTCTACTGTGTTTAATGTACTGTCAGTGTCCTGCTAGAGTTGTACCACTTACTACTGTGTGTAATGTGCAGTCAGTATCCTGATAGAGTTGTTCCAAGTTCTACTGTGTTTAATGTGTAGTCATAATCCTGCTAGAGTTGTACAAAGTACTACTGTTTTTAATGTGCATTCAGTGTCCTGCTAGTGTTGTACCACGTACTGCTGTGTCTAGTGTGCAGTCAGTATCCTACTAGAGTTGTACCAAGTACTACTGTGTTTATTGAGAACTCAGTATCCTGGTAGAGTTGTACCTAGCACTAATGTGTCTAATGTGCAGTCAATGTCCTGGTAAAGTTGTACCAAGTACTACAGCATTTAATATACAGTCAGTGTCTACCTACAGTTGTACCAAGTACTACTGTGTTTAATGTACCGTCAGTGTCCTGGTACAGTTGTACCAAGTACTACTGCATTTAATATACAGTTAGTGTCCACTTACAGTGGTACCAATACTACTGTGTTTACTGTGCATTCAGTGTCTTGCTATATCTGTAACAAGTACTACTGTGTTTAATGTGCAGTCAGTATCCTGCTAGAGTTGTACCAAATACTACTGTGTTTAATTTACCGTCAGTGTCTGGCTAGAGTTGTACCAAGTACCATTCTGTTTACTGTGCAGATCCCTGCCCTTATAGAGATTAACATGTACTACTGGGTTTAATATACAGTCAGTGATCACCTAGGTTGTGTCAAGTACTATTGTGTTTAATGTGCAGTCATTGCCCTGCTAGAGTTGTACCAAGTACTGCTGCGTGTAATATACAGTCAGTGTCCACCTACACTTGTACCAAGTACTATTCTGTTTAATGTGCAGTCAGTGTCTTGCTAGAGTTGTACCAAGTACTACTGTGACTAATGTGCAGTCAGTATCCTGCTAGATTTATAACAAGTACTACTGTGTTTATTGAGAACTCAGTATCCTGGTAGAGTTGTACCAAGTACTACTGCATTTAACATACAGTCAGTGTCTACCTACAGTTGTACCAAGTACTACTGTGTTTAATGTACCGTGAGTGTCCTGGTACAGCTGTACCAAGTACTTTTGCATTTATATACAGTCAGTTTCCACCTACAGTTGTACCAATACTACTGTGTTTACTGTGCATTCAGTGTCTTGCTAGATCTGTAACAAGTACTACTGTGTTTAATGTGCAGTCAATATCCTGCTAGAGTTGTACCAAATAAATCTTTATTTATTGTACAGTCAGTGTCCTGCTAGAGTTGTACCAAGTTTTACTGTGTTATATGTACAATCAGTGTCCACCTACAGTTGTACCAAGTACTACTTTGTTTAATATACAGTCAGTGTCTAGCTAGAGTTGTTCTAAGTACTACTGCATTTAATGTACAGTCAGTGTCCTGCTAGAGGTGTACCAAGTTCTACTGTGTTTAATGTACAATCAGTGTCCACCTACAGTTGTACCAAGTACTACTGTGTTTAATGTACAGTCAGTATCCTGCTAGAGTTGTACCAAGTACTACTGTGTTTAATGTAGAGTTTCCACCTACAGTTGCATCAAGTACTACTGTGTTTAATGTGCAGTCAGTATCCTGCTAGAGTTGTACAATGTACTACTGTGTTTAATGTACAATCAGTGTCCATATACAGTTATACCAAGTACTACTGTGTTTAATGTAGAATCAGTGTCCACCTACAGTTGTACCATGTAGTACTGTGTCTAATGTGCAGTGTCCTGGTAGAGTTGTACCAAGTACTATGGCGTTTAATATACAGTCATTGTCCACCTAGAGTTGTACCAAGTACTATTCTGTTTAATGTGCAGTCAGTGTCTTCCTAGAGTTGTACCATTCACTACCGTGTTTAATGTGCAATCGGTGTCCAGCTACAGTTGTGCCAAGTACTTCTGCGCTTAATGTTCAGTCAATATCCTGCTAGAGTTGTACCAAGTACTACTGCGTTTAATGGGCAGTCTCCACTAAGAGTTGTACTAAGTCCTACTGCGTTTATTGTACAGTCTACTACTTTGTATAATATGCCGTCAGTGTCCACCTACAGTTTTACCAAGTACTACTGTGATTAATTTGAAGTCAGTTTCCTGGAATAGTTGTACAGTCACTCTCCACCTACAGTTGTACCAAGTACTACTGTGTTTAATATACAGCCACTGTCCACCTACAGTTGTACTAAGAACTACTGTGTTTAATGTACAGTCAGTATCCTGCTAGAGATGTACCAAGTACTACTGTGTTTAATGTACAGTGTCCACCTACAGTTGTAACTAGTACTACTGTTTTTAATGTGCAGTCAGTATCCTGCTAGAGTTGTACCAAGTACTACCATGTCTAATGTGCAGTCAGTTTCCATCTACAGTTATAGCAAGTACTACTGTGTTTATTGTGCAGTCAGATTCTTGGTAGAGTTGTACCGAGAACTACTGCATTTAATGTACAGTCACTGTCCACTTACAGTTGTACCAAGTACTACTCTGTTTGAGTTACAGTCAGTATCCAGCTAGAGTTGTACCAAGTACTACTGCATTTAATGTACAGTCACTGTCCACCTACAGTTGTACAAAGTACTACTGTGTTTAATTTGGAGTCAGTATCCTGCTACAGTGGTACCAAGTACTGCTATATTTAATGTGCATTCAGTATCCTGCTAGAGTTGTATCAAGTACTACTGTGTTTAATGTGCAGTCAGTATCCTGCTAGAGTTGTACAATGTGCTACAGTGTTTAATGTGCAGGCAGTACCCAAGTACAGTTGTACCAAGTACTACAGTGTTTAATGTACAATCAGTGCCCACCTACAGTTGTACCAAGTACTTTTGTGTTTAATGTACAGTCAGTGTCCACCTACAGTTGTACAATGTATTACTGTGTCTAATGTTCAGTCAGTATCCTGCTAGAGTTGTACCAAGTACTACTGTGTTTAATGTACCGTGAGTGTCCTGCTAGAGTGCACCAAGTACTACGTTTTTTAATGTGCAGTCAGTATCCTGCTACAGTTGTACCAAGAACTACTGTGTTTAAAGTACAATCAGTGTCCACCTACAGTTGTACCATGTAGTACTGTGTCTAATGTGCAGTCAGTGTCCTGCTAGAGTTGTACCAATTACTATTGTATTTAATGTGCAGTCAGTATCCTGCTAAAGTTGTACCAAGTACTACTGCGTTTAAGGTACAGTCAGTCTCCTGCTAGAGTTGTACCAAATACTACTCTGTTTAATGTGCAATCAGTGTCCACCTACAGTTGTACCAAGTACTACTGCATTTAATATGCAGTCAGTATCCTGCTAGAGTTGTACCAAGTACTACTGCATTTAGTGTGCAGTGACCAACTACAGTTGTACTAAGTACTGCTGTTTTTAATGTACAGTCAGTGTCCTGCTAGAGTTGTACCAAGTACTACTGCGTTTAACGTGCAGTCAGTATCTTGCTAGAGTTGTACCAAGTACTACTGCAGTTAATGTACAATCATTGTTTACCTACAGTTGTTCCAACTACTACTGCATTTAATGTACTTTCTTTTTCCTGCTAGAGTTCTATCAAGTACTACTGCATTTAATGTACAATCTGTGTCCACCTACAGTTGTACCCAGTACTACTATGTTTAATGTGCAGTCGGTATCCTGATAATGTTGTACCAAGTACTACTGTGTTTATAGAACTATCAGTGTCCACCTACAGTTATACCAAGTACTACTGTGTTTAATGTACAATCATTGTCCACCTACAGTTGTACCAAGTTGTACTGCGTTTATTGTGCAGTCAGTACCCTGCTAGAGTTGTACCAAGTACTACTGTGTTTAATGTACCATCAGTGTCCTGGTAGAGTTGTACCAAGTGCTACTGTGTTTAATGTACCATCAAAGTCCTGCTAGAGTTGTACCGCATACTACTGTGTCTAATGTGCAGTCAATATCCTGCTTGAGATGTACCAAGTGCTACTGTGTTTAATGTGCAGTCAGTATCCTGTTAGAGTTGTACCTAGTACTACTGTGTTTAATATACAGCCCGTGTCCACCTACAGTTGTACCAAGTATTACTGTGTTTAATATACTGTCATTGTCCTGCTGGAGTTGTACCAAGTACTACTGTGTTTAATGTACAGGTAGTACCACTTTGTTTAATGTGCCATCAGTGTCCTGTTATAGTTGTACAAAGTAATACAGTGTTTAATGTGCAGTCAGTGTCCTGCTAAAGTTGTACCATGTACTACTATATCTAATATGCAGTCAGTTTCCTGGTAGAGTTGTACTAAGTACTACTGTGTTTAATTTACCATCAGTGTCCTGCTAGAGTTGTACCAATCACTTCTGTGTTTAATATACAGTCAGTGTCCACCCACAGTTGTACCAAGTACTACTGTGTTTAATGTACCATCAAAGTCCTGCTAGAGTTGTACCACATACTACTGTGTCTAATGTGCAGTCTGTATCCTGCTTGAGTGGTACCAAGTGCTACTGTATTTAATGTGCAGTCGGTATCCTGCTAGAGTTGTGCCAAGTACTACTGTGTTTAATATACAGTCCGTGTCCACCTACAGTTGTACCAAGTATTACTGTGTTTAATTTACTGTCATTGTCCTGCTGGAGTTGTACCAAGTACTACTGTCTTTAATGTGCAGGCAGTATCCTGCAAGAGTTGTACCAAGTACTACTTTGTTTAATGTACCATCAGTGTCCTGCTAGAGTTGTACCAAGTACCACAGTGTTTAATGTGCAGTCAGTGTCCTGCTAAGGTTGTACCACATATTACTGTGTCTAATGTGCAGTCAGTGTCCTGGTAGAGTTGCACCACATACTACTGTGTTTAATGTGCAGTCCGTATCGTGCTAGTGTTCTACCAAGTACTACTGTGTTTAATGTACAATCAGTGTCCACCTATGGTGGTACCAGTATACTGCTAGAGTTGTCCCAAGTGCTACTGTGTTTAATGTGTAGTCAGTATACTGCTAGAGTTGTACCAAGTACTACTGTGTTTAATGTACAGTCAGTGTCCACCTACAGTTGTACCAAGTACTACTGTGTTTAATGTACCGTCAGTGTCCTGCTAGAGTTGTACCACATAGTACTGTGTGTAATGTGCAGTCAGTATCCTGATAGAGTTGTACCAAGTTCTACTATGATAAATGTGCATTCAGTGTACTGCTAGTCTTGTACCATGTACTACTATGTCTAATGTGCAGTCAGTATCCTGCTAGAGTTGTACCAAGTGCTACTGCATTTAATGTGCAGTCAGTATACTGCTAGAGTTGTACCAAGTACTACTGTGATAAATGTGCATTCAGTGTCCCGCTAGTCTCGTACCATGTACTACTATGTCTAATGTGCAATCAGTATCCTGCTAGAGTTGTACCAAGTACTACTGTGTTTAATGTACAGTCAGTGTCCACCTACAGTTGTACCAAGTACTACTGTGTTTAATGTGCACTCAGTATCCTGGTAGAGTTGTACCTAGTACTACTGTGTCTAATGTGTAGCCAGTGTCCTGGTAGAGATATAACAAGTACTACTACATTTAATATACAGTCAGTGTCCACCTAGGGTTTACCAAGTACTATTGTGTTTAATGTGCAGTCATTGTCCTGCTAAAGTTGCACCAAGTACTACTGCATTTAATATACAGTGTCCACCTTCAGTTGTACCAATTACTATTATGTTTAATGTGCAGTCAGTGTCTTGCTAGAGTTGTACCAAGTACTACTGTGTCTAATGTGCAGTCAGTATCCTGGTAGAGTCGTACCAAGTACTGCTGCCTTTAATGTACAGTCAGTGACCTGCTAGAACTGTACCAAGTACTACTGTGTTTAATGTGCAGTCACTGTCCAGTACAGTTGTACCAAATACTACTGTGTCTAATATGCAGTCAGTGTCCTGGTAGAGTTGTACCAAGTACTACTGCATTTAATGTGCAGTCAGTGTCCACCTACAGTTGTACCAAGTACTACTGTGTTTAATGAGCAATCAATATCCTGCTTGAGTTGTACTAAGTACTACTGTGTCTAATATACAGTCAGTGTCCTGCTAGAGTTGTACCAAGTTCTACTGTGTTTAATGTACAATCAGTTTCCACCTACAGTTGTACCAAGTACTGCTGTGTTTAATGTACTGTCAGTGTCCTGCTAGAGTTGTAACATGTACTACTGTGTTTGATGTGCAGTCAGTCTATTGCTAGAGTTGTACCACATACTACTGTGTTTAATGTACAGCCAGTGATCTGCTAGATTTGCAAAGCATACTAATGTGTTTAATGTACATTCAGTGAACTGCTGCAGTTGTACAAAGTACTACTGTTTTTAATGTACAATCAGTGTCCACATACAGTTGTACCAAGTACTACTTTGTTTAAAGTACAATCAGTGTCCACCTACAGTTGTACCAAGTACTACTGTGTTTAATGTGCAGTCAGTATCCTGTTAGAATTGTACCAAATACTACTGTGTTTAATGTACAATCAGTGTCCACCTACAGTTGTACCAAGTACTACTGTGTTTAATGTACAGTTACTGTCCTGCTAGAGTTGTACCAAGTACTACTGTGTTTAATGTGCAGTCTGTGTCCTGCTAGAGTTGTACCAAATTCTACTGTGTTTAATGTACAATCAGTGTCCACCTACATTTTACCAAGTACTATTGTGTTTAATGTACAGTCGGTGTCCACCTACAGTGTTCGCAAGTACTACTGTGTTTACTGTGTTGTCAGTATCCTGCTAAAATTGTACCAAGTACTACTGTGTTTAATGTAGAATCAGTGTCCTTCTAGAGTTGTACCAAGTACTACTGTGTCTAATGTGCAGTAAGTATCCTGCTAGAGTTGTACCAAGTATAACTGTGTCTAATATGCAGTCACTGTCCACCTACTGTTGTACCAAGTACTACTGTTTTTAATGTGCAGGCAGTTTCCTGGTAGAGCTATACCAAGTACTACTGCATTTAATGTACAGTCAGTTTCCACCTACAGTTGTACCAAGTACTACTGTGTTTAATGTGCAGTCAGTATCCTGTCAGAGCAGTACCAAGTACTACTGCATTTAATGTACAGTCATTGTCCTGCTAAAGTTGTACCAAGTACTACTGTGTTTAATGTACAATCAGTATCCACTTATAGTTGTACCAAGTACTACTGTGTTTACTGTGCAGTCAGTATCCTGCTAGAGTTGTACCAAGTACTACTGCATTAAATGTACAGTCAGTGTCCACCTACAGTTGTACAAAGTACTACCATGTTTAATGTGCAGTCAGTATCCTGCTAGAGTTGTACCAAGTACTACTGTGTTTAATGTGCAGTCAGTATCCTGCTAGAGTTGTACCAAGTACTACTGTGTTTAATGTAGAATCAGTGTCCACCTACAGTTGTACCATGTAGTACTGTGTCTAATGTGCAGTGTCCTGGTAGAGTTGTACCAAGTACTACTGCATTTAATGTACAGTCAGTGTCTTTCTAGAGTTGTACCAAGTAGTAATATGTTTAATGTAAAATCAGTGTCCACCTACAGTTGTAGCAAGTACTACTGTGTTTAATGTGCAGTCAGTATCCTGCTAGAGTTGTACCAAGTACTACTGTGTTTAATGTACAATCAGTGTCCATCTACAATTGTACCAAGTACTACTGTGTTTAATGTACAGTCATTGGCCACCTACAGTTGCACCAAGTACTACTGTGTTTAATGTACAATCAGTGTCCACCTACAGTTGTACCAAGTACTACTGTGTTTAATGTGCAGTCAGTGTCCTGCTAGAGTTGTACCAAGTACTACTGTGTTTAATGTGCAGTCGGTATCCTGTTAGAGTTGTACCATCTACTACTGCATTTAATGTACAGTCAGTCTCCTGCTAGAGTTGAACCAAGTACTTCTGTGTTTAATGTGCAATGTGTCCACCTACAGTTGTACCAAGTACTACTGCATTTAATGTGCAGTGTCCACCTACAGTTGTACAAAGTACTACTGTGTTTAATGTACAGTCAGTGTCCTGCTAGAGCTGTACCAAGTACTTCTGCATTTAATGTACAGTCAGTGTCCAGCTACAGTTGTAACAAGTTCTACTGTGTTTAATGTACAGTGTCCAGCTACAGTTGTACCATGTACTACAGCATTTATCGTGCAGTCAGTATTCTGCTAGAGTTGTACCAAGTACTACTGCCTTTAATGTACAATCAGTGTCTACCTACAGTTGTACCAAGTACTACTGTGTTTATTGTACAAACAGTGTCCATGTACAGTTGTACTAAGTACTACTGTGTTTAATGTACAGTGTTTTGCTAGAGATGTACTAAGTACTACTGTGTTTAATGTACAATCAGTGTCCACTTACAGTTGTACCAAGTACTAGTGTGTTTAATGTACAATCACTGTCCATGTACAGTTGTACTAAGTACTACTGTGTTTAATGTACAGTGTTTTGCTAGAGTTGTACCAATTACTACTGTGTTTAATGTACAATCAATAAACACCTGCAGTTGTACTAAGTACTACTGTTTTTAATGTGCAGTCAGTGTCCTGCTAGAGTTGTACCAAGTACTACTGTGTTTAATGTGCAGTCAGTGCCCTGCTAGAGCACTACTGTGCTTATTGTACAATCAGTGTCTACCTACAGTTGTACCATGTACTACTGTGTTTAATGTGCAGTGTCCACCTACAGTTGTAGAAAGTACTACTGCATTTATTGTACAGTCAGTGTCCAGCTACAGTTGTAACAATCTCTACTGTGTTTAATGTACAGTGTCCAGCTACAGTTGTACAAAGTACTACTGTGTTTAATGTGCAGCAAGTATCCTGCTAGGGTTGTACCAAGTACTACTGCGTTTAATGTACAGTGTCCATTTAATTTGCAGTCAGTAGCCTGTTAGAGTTGTACGAAGTACTACTGCGTTTGATGTACAGTCAGTCTCCACCTAAAGTTGTACCAAGTACTACTGTGTTTACTGTGCAATCAGTGTTTTGCTAGAGTTGTACCATGTACTACTGTGTCTAATGTACAGTCAGTATCCTGGTAGAGTTGTACCAAGTACTATTGTGTTTAATGTACATTCTGAGTACACCTACAGTTGTACCAAGTACTATTGTGTTTAATGTACCATCAGTGTCCACCTACAGTTGTACCAAGTACTACTGTGTTTAATGTGCAGTCAGTATCCTGCTAGAGTTGTACCAAGTACTACTGTGTTTAATGTACCGTCAGTGTCCTGCTAGAGTTGTACCAAGTACTACTGTGTTTAATGTGCAGTCAGTATCCTGCTAGAGTTGTACCAAGGTCTACTGTGTTTAATGTACCTTCAGTGTCCTGTTAGACTTTTGCAAAGTACTTCTGTGTTTAATGTGCAGTCAGTGTCCTGCTAGAGTTGTACCAAGTACTACTGTTTTTAATGTGCAGCCAGTGTCCTGCTAGAGTTTTACCAAGTACTACTGTGTTTAATGTACAATCAGTATCCACCTACAGTTGTATCAAGTACTTCAGCATTTAATGTGCAGTTAATATCCTGTTAGAGTTGTACCAAGTACTATTGCATTTAATGTACAGTCAGTGTCCACCTAAAGTTGTACCAAGTACTACTGTGTTTATTGTGCAATCAGTGTCTTGCTAGAGTTGTACCATGTACTACTGTGTCTAATGTGCAGTCCGTATCCTGGTAGAGTTGTACCAAGTACTACTGCATTTAATGTACAGTTTTTGTCCTGCTAGCATTGTACCATGTACTACTGAGTTTAATGTGAAATCAGTGTCCACCTACAGTTGGACCCAGTAATACTGTGTTTAATGTGCAGTCAGTATCCTGCTATAGTTGTACCAAGTACTACTGCATTTAATGTACAGTCAGTGTCCACCTACAGTTGTACCAAGTACTACTGTGTTTAATGTGCAGTCAGTATCCTGCTAGAGTTGTACCAAGTACTACTGCATTTAATATACGGTCAGTTTCCTGCTAGAGTTGTACCAAGTACTACTGCATTTAACGTACAGTCAGTATCATGTTAGAATTGTACCAAGTACTACTGTGTTTAATGTAGAGTCAGTGTCCTTCTAGAGTTGTACCAAGTACTATTGTATTTAATGTGCAACCAGTATCCTGCTAGAGTTGTACCAAGTACTACTGTGTCTAATGTGCAGTCATTCTCCACCTACTGTTGTACCAAATACTACTGTGTTTAATGTGCAGTCAGTTTCCTGCTAGAATTGTACCAAGTACTACTGTGTTTAATGTACAATCAGTGTCCACCTACAGTTGTACCAAGTACTACTGTGTTTAATGTACAGTCAGTGTCCACCTACAGTTGTACCAAGTACTACTGTGTTTAATGTGCAGTCAGTATCCTGCTAGAGTTGTACAAAATACTACTGTGTTTAATGTGCACTCAGTATCCTGTTAGAGTTGTACTAAGTCCTACTGCGTTTATTGTATAGTCAGTTTCCTGCTAGAGTTGAACCAAGTACTACTGTGTTTAATGTGCAATCAGTGTCCACCTACAGTTGTACCAAGTACTTCTGCATTTAACGTGCAGTCAGTTTCCTGCTAGAGTTGAACCAAGTACTACTGCTATTAATGTACAGTGTCCACCTAGAGCTGTACCAAGTACTACTGTGTTTAATGTACAGTCAGTGTCCTGCTAGAGCTGTACCAAGTACTTCTGCATTTAACGTGCAGTCAGTGTCCTGCTACAGTTGTACCAAGTTCTACTGTGTTTAATGTACAGTCAGTGTCCTGCTAGAGTTGTACCAAGTACTACTGTGTTTAATGTGCAGTCAGTATCCTGCTAGAGTTGTACCAAGTACTACTGTGTTTAATGTACAATCAGTGTCCACCTACAGTTGTACCAAGTACTACTGTGTTTAATGTACAATCAGTGTCCACCTACAGTTGTACCAAGTACTACTGTGTTTAATGTGCAGTCAGTATCCTGTTAGAGTTGTACCAAGTACTACTGTGTTTAATGTAGAGTCAGTGTCCTTCTAGAGTTGTACCAAGTACTATTGTATTTAATGTGCAACCAGTATCCTGCTAGAGTTGTACCAAGTACTACTGCGTTTAACGTACAGTCAGTATCATGTTAGAATTGTACCAAGTACTACTGTGTTTAATGTAGAGTCAGTGTCCTTCTAGAGTTGTACCAAGTACTATTGTGTGTAATGTGCAGTCAGTATCCTGATAGAGTTGTACCAAGTACTACTGTGTTTAATGTGCACACAGTATCCTGGTAGAGTTGTACCTAGTACTACTGTGTCTAATGTGTAGCCAGTGTCCTGGTAGAGATATAACAAGTACTACTACATTTAATATACAGTCAGTGTCCACCTAGGGTTTACCAAGTACTATTGTGTTTAATGTGCAGTCATTGTCCTGCTAAAGTTGCACCAAGTACTACTGCATTTAATATACAGTGTCCACCTTCAGTTGTACCAATTACTATTATGTTTAATGTGCAGTCAGTGTCTTGCTAGAGTTGTACCAAGTACTACTGTGTCTAATGTGCAGTCAGTATCCTGGTAGAGTCGTACCAAGTACTGCTGCCTTTAATGTACAGTCAGTGTCCTGCTAGAACTGTACCAAGTACTACTGTGTTTAGTATACAGTCAGTGTCTACCTACAGTTGTACCAAGTACTACTGTGTTTAATGTGCAGTCAATATCCTCCTTGAGTTGTACCAAGTGCTACTGCATTTAATGTGCAGTGTTCGACTAGAGATGTACTAAGTACTACTGTGTTTAATGTACAATCAGTGTCCACTTACAGTTGTACCAAGTACTAGTGTGTTTAATGTACAGTCAGTGTCCTGCTAGAGTTGTACCAAGTACTACTGTGTCTAATATGCAGTCAGTGCCCTGCTAAAGTTGTACCAAGTTCTACTGTGTTTAATGTACAATTAGTGTCCAACTACAGTTGTACCAAGTACTGCTGTGTTTAATGTAACGTCAGTGTCCTGCTAGAGTTCTACCAAGTACTACTGTGTTTAATGTGCAGTCAGTCTCCTGCTAGAGTTGTACCACATACTACTGTGTTTAATGTACATTCAGTGTCCTGCTGCTGTTGTACAAAGTACTACTGTGTTTAATGTACAATCAGTGTCCACCTACAGTTGTACCAAGTACTACTATGTTTAATATACAATCAATGTCCAACTACAGTTGTACCAAGTACTACTACGTTTAATGTACACTCAGTGTCCACCTACAGTTGTACCAAGTACTACTGTGTTTAATGTGCAGTCAGTATCCTGCTAGAAGTGTACCAAGTACTATTGTGTTTAATGTACAATCAGTGTCCACCCACAGTTGTACCAAGTACTACTGGGTTTAATGTACAGTGTCCATCTAAAGTTATACCAAGTACTACTGTGTTTAATGTACAGTTAGTGTCCTGCTAGAGTTGTACCAAGTACTACTGTGTTTAATGTGCAGTCAGTGTTCTGCTAGAGTTGTACCAAGTACTACTGTGTTAAATGTGCAGTCAGTATCCTGCTAGAGTTGTACCAAGTACTAGAGTATTTAATGTACAATCAGTGTCCACCTACAGTTTTACCAAGTACTATTGTGTTTAATGTGCAGTCAGTGTCCATCTACAGTTGTAGCAACTACCACTGTGTTTGCTGTGTAGTCAGTATCCTGCTAGAATTGTAACAAGCACTACTGTGTTTAATGTAGAATCAGTGTCCTTCTAGAGTTGTACCAAGTACTACTGTGTCTAATGTACAGTAAGTATCCTGCTAGAGGTGTAGCAAGAACTACTGCTTTAATGCACAGTTAGATTCCTGCTAGAGTTGTACCAAGTACTACTGTGTCTAATGTGCAGTCATTCTCCACCTACTGTTGTACCAAATACTACTGTGTTTAATGTGCAGTCAGTTTCCTGGTAGAGGTGTAACAAGTACTACTGCATTAAATGTACAGTCAGTGTCCACCTACAGTTGTACAAAGTACTACCATGTTTAATGTGCAGTCAGTATCCTGCTAGAGTTGTACCAAGTACTACTGCATTTAATGTGAAGTCAGTGTCCTGGTAGAGGAGTACCAAGTACTACTGCATTTAATGTACAGTCATTGTCCTGCTAAAGTTGTACCATGTACTACTGTGTTTAATGTACAATCAGTATCCACCTATAGTTGTACCAAGTACTACTGTGTTTAATGTGCAGTCAGTATCCTGCTAGAGTTGTACCAAGTACTACTGTGTTTAATGTACAGTCACTGTCCAATACAGTTGTACCAAGTACTAGCATGTTTAATGTGCAGTCAGTATCCTGCTAGAGTATTACCAAGTACTACTGCATTTAATGTGCACTCAGTATAATGCTAGAGTTGTACCAAGTACTACTGTGTTTAATGTACAATCAGTGTCCACCTACAGTTATACCAAGTACTACTGTGTTTAATGTACAGTGTCTAGCTAGAGTTGTACCAAGTACTACTGCATTTAATGTACAGTCAGTGCCTTGCTAGAGTTGTACCAAGTACTAATATGTTTAATGTAAAATAAGTGTACTCCTACAGTTGTACCAAGTACTACTGTGTTTAATGTGCAGTCAGTATCCTGCTAGAGCTGTACCACGTACTACTGTGTTTAATGTACAATCAGTGCCCACCTACAATTGTACCAAGTACTACTGTGTTTAATGTACAGTCAGTGTCCACCTACAGTTGTACCATGTACTACTGTGTCTAATGTGCAGTCAGTATCCTGCTAGAGTTGTACCAAGTACTACTGTGTTTAATATACCATCAGTGTCCTGCTAGAGTTGTACCAGGTACTACTGTGTTTAATGTGCAGTCAGTATCCTACTACAGTTGTACTAAGTACTACTGTGTTTAATGTACAATCAGTGTCCACCTACAGTTGTACCATGCAGTAGTGTCTATTGTGCAGTCAGTGTCTTTATAGCATTGTATCAAGTACTACTGTGTTTAATGTGCTATCAGTATCCTGCTAGAGTTGTACCAAGAACTACTGCCTTTAATGTACCTTCAGTCTCCTGCTAGAGTTGTACCAAGTACTACTGGGTTTAATGTGAAAACAGTGTCCACTTCCAGTTGTACAAAGTGCAGCTGTGTTTAATGTAACGTCAGTATCCTGCTAGAGTTGTACCTAGTACTACTGCGTTTAATGTGCAGTGTCCACCTACAGTTGTACTAAGTACTACTGCGTTTATTGTACAATCAGTGTCCTGATAGAGTTGTACCATGTTCTACTGTGTTTAATGTACAGTCAGTGTCCTGCTATAGTTGTACCAAGTACTACTGCATTTAATGCACACTCAGTGTCCACCTACAGTTGTACCAAGTACTACTGTGTTTAATGTGCAGTCAGTATCCTGCTGGAGTTGTACCAATTATTTCTGTGTTTAATGTGCAGTCAGTGTCCTGTTAAAGTTGTACCAAGTACTACTGTATTTAATGTACCATCAGTGTCCACCTACAGTTTTACCAAGTACTATTACATTTAATGTACAGTCAGTGTCCATCTACAGTTGTAGCAAGTACCACTGTGTTTACTGTGTAGTAAGTATCCTGCTAGAATTGTACCAAGCACTACTGTGTTTAATGTAACATCAGTGTCCTTCTAGAGTTGTACCAAGTACTACTTTGTCTAATGTGCAGTAAGTATCCTGCTAGAGTTGTAGCAAGTACTACCTCATTTAATGTACAGTTAGATTCCTACTAGAGTTGTACCAAGTACTACTCTAACGTGCAGTCACTGTCCACTTACTGTTGTACCAAGTACTACTGTGTTTAATGTGCAGGCAGTTACCTGGTAGAGCTGTACCAAGTACTACTGCATTAAATGAACAGTTAGTGTCCACCTACAGTCGTACAAAGTACTACTGTGTTTAATGCGCAGTCAGTATCCTACTAGAGTTGTACCAAGTACTACTGCATTTAATGTACAGTCACTGTCCACCTACAATTGTACCAAGTACTACTGTGTTTATTGTGCAGTTAGTATCCTGGTAGAGGAGTACCAAGTACTACTGTGTTTATTGTGCAGTTAGTATCCTGGTAGAGGAGTACCAAGTACTACTGCATTTATGTACAGTCTTTGTCCTGCTAAAGATGTAACAAGTACTACTGTGTTTAATGTGCAGTCAGTATCCTGGTAGAGGAGTACTAAGTACTACTGCATTTATGTACAGTCTTTGTCTTGCTAAAGATGTACTAAGTACTAATGTGTTTAATGTACAATCAGTGTCTACCTACAGTTGTACCAAGTACTACTGTGTTTAATATGCAGTCAGTATCTTGCTAGAGATGTACCAAGAACTACTTTGTATAATATGCCGTCAGTGTCCACCTACAGTTTTACCAAGTACTACTGTGATTAATGTACAGTCACTGTCCAGTACAGTTGTACCAAGTACTACTGTGTTTAATGTGCACTCAGTATACTGCTAGAGTTGTACCAAGTACTTTTGTGTTTAATGTACAATCAGTACCCACCTACAGTTGTACCAAGTACAGCTGTGTTTAATGTACAGTCAGTGTCCAGCTAGAGTTGTACAAAGTACTACTGCATTTAACTTACAGTCAGTGTCTTTCTAGAGTTGTACCAAGTAGTAATGTGTTTAATGTACAATCAATAAACACCTGCAGTTGTACTAAGTACTACTGTTTTTAATGTGCAGTCAGTGTCCTGCTAGAGTTGTACCAAGTACTACTGTGTTTAATGTGCAGTCAGTATCCTGCTAGAGTTGTACCAAGTACTACTGTGTTTAATGTACCTTCAGTGCCCTGCTAGAGTTGTGCCAAGTACTACTGTGTTTAATGTGCAGTCAGTGTCCAGCTATAGCTTTACCAAGTACTACTGTTTCTAATGTGCAGTCAGTGTCCTGCTAGAGTTGTACCTAGTACTACTGTGTTTAATGTACAATCAGTGTCCACCTACAGTTGTACCAAGTACTTCAGCATTTAATGTGCAGTCAGTATCCTGTTAGTGTTGTACCAAGAACTACTTCATTTAATGTACAGTCAGTCTCCTGCTAGAGTTGTACCAAGTACTACTGTGTTTAATTTGAAATCAGTGTCCACCTCCAGTTGTACGAAGTACTGCTGTGTTTAATGTGGTGTCAGTATCCTGCTAGAGTTGTACCTAGTACTACTGCATTTAATGTGCAGTCAGTGTCCAGCTACAGTTGTACCAAGTTCTACTATGTTTAATGTACAGTCAGTGTCCTGCTATAGTTTTACCATGTACTGCTGCATTTAATATACAGTCAGTATCCTGCTAGTGTTGTACCAAGTACTTCTGCATTTAATGTTCAATCAGTGTCCACCTACAGTTGTTCCAAGTACTACTGTGTTTAATGTGCAGTCAGTATCCTGCTAGAGTTGTACCAAGTACTTCTGCATTTAATGTTCAGTCAGTGTCCACCTACAGTTGTTCCAAGTACTACTGTGTTTAATATGCAGTCAGTGTCCTGGTAGAGTTGCACCAAGTACTACTGTGTTTAATGTACAAACAGTGTCCTCCTACATTTGTACCATGTACTAATGTGTTTAATGTACAGTGTCCACCTACAGTTGTACTAAGTATTACTTTGTTTAATGTACAGTGTCCTACTAGAGTTATATCTAGAACTACTGTGTTTAATGTACAATTAGTGTACACTTACTGGTTTACTAAGTACTAACAGTTATTAATGTGCAGTCAGTGTCCAGCTATAGTTTTACCAAGTACTACTATTTCTAATGTGCATCCAGTGTCCTGCTAGAGTTGTACCAAGTACTACTGTGTTGAATGTACAATCAGTGTCCACCTACATAGTACCAAGTACTTCAGCATTTAATGTGCAGTCAGTATCCTGTTAGTGTTGTACCACAAACTACTGCGTTTACTGTGCAGTCAGTGTTCTGCTAGAATTGTACCAAGTACTACTGTGTCTAATGTGCAGTCAGTATCCTGCTAGAGTTGTACCAATTACTACTGCTTTTAATGTACAGTTTTTGTCCTGCTAGAGTTGTACCAAGTACTACTTTGTTTAATGTGCTATCAGTGTTCACTTACAGTTGGACACAGTACTACTGTGTTTAATGTGCAGTCAGTATCCTGATATAGTGGTACCAAGTACTACTGTGTTTAATGTACAGCATCCACGTACAGTTGTACGAAGTCCTACTGCGTTTATTGAGCAGTCAGTTTCCTGCTAGAATTTTACCAAGTACTACTGTGTTTAATGCACAGTCAGTGTCCACCTAAAGTTGTACCAAGTACTACTGTGTTTAATGTGATGTCGGTATCCTGCTAGAGTCGTACCAAGTACTACTGTGTTTAATGTACCGTCAGTGTCCTGCTAGAGTTGTACCACATACTACTGTGTGTAATGTGCAGTCAGTATCCTGATAGAGTTGTACCAAGTACTACTGTGTTTAATGTGCAGTTAGTATCCTACTAGAGTTGTACCAAGTACTACTGTGTTTAATGTACAGTCAGTGTCCTGCTAGACTTTTACAAATGACTAATGTGTTTAATGTGCAGTCAGTGTCCTGCTAGAGTTGTACCACGTACTACTGTTTCTAATGTCCAGTCAGTTTCCTGGTAGAGACGTACCAAGTACTACTGTTTGTAATGTACTGTCAGTGTCCTGCTAGAGTTGTAACAATACTTCTGTGTTTAATATACAGTCAGTGTCCACCTACAGTTGTAACAAGTACCACTGTGTCTAAAGTACCGTCAGTGTCCTGCTAGAGTTTTACCACATACTACTGTGTGTAATGTGCAGTCAGTATCCTGCTAGAGTTGTACCAAGTACTAATGTTTTTAATGTGCATTCAGTTTCCTGCTAGTGTTGTACCACATACTACTGTGTCTAATGAGCAGTCAGTATCCTGCTAGAGTTGTTCCAAGTACTACTGTGTTTAATGTGCAGTAGGTTTCCTGGTAGAGTTGTACCAAGTACTACAGTGTATAATGTGCAGTTAGTGTCCTGGTAGAGTTGTACCAAGTACTACTGCATTTAATGTACAGTCAGTGTCCACCTACAGTTGTACCAAGTACGACTGTGTTTAATGTACCGTCAGTGTCCTGGTACAGTTGTACCAAGTACTACTGCATTTAATATAGTCAGTGTTCACCTACAGTTGTACCAAGTACTACTGTGTTTACTGTGCAGTAAGTGTCCTGCTGGAGTTGTATCAAGTACTACTGTGTTTAATGTACAGTCAGTATCCTGCTTGAGTTGTACCAAGTACTATTGTGTTTAATGCAACATCAGTGTCCTGCTAGAGTTCTACCAAGTACTACTGTGTTTACTGTGCAGTCAGTTTCCTGGTCGAGTTGTACCAAGTTCTACTGCATTTAATATACAGTTAGTGTCCACCTACAGTTCTACCAAGTACTATTGTGTTTAATATGCAGTCAGTATCCTGCTAGAGTTGTACCAAGTACTACTGTGTTTAATGTACAGTCAGTGTCCACCTACAGTTGTACCATATACTATTGTTTTTAATGTACAGTCAGTGTGCTCCTAGAGCTGTACCAAGTACTACTGTGTTTAATGTACAGTCAGTATCCTGCTTGAGTTGTACCAAGTACTATTGTGTTTAATGCAACATCAGTGTCCTGCAACATCAGTGTCCTGCTATAGTTCTACCAAGTACTACTGTGTTTACTGTGCAGTCAGTGTCCTGGTAGAGTTGTAGCAAGTACTACTGTGTCTATTGTGCAGTCAGTGTCCTGCTAGAGTTGTACAAAGTACTACTGTGTTTAATGTGCAGTCAGTATCCACCTACTTTTGTACCAAGTACTACTGTGTTTAATGTACAATTTGTGTCCAACTACAGTTGTACCAAATAGTACTGTTTTTAATGTACCCTCAGTGCCCAGCTACAGTTGTACCAAGTACTACTGTGTTTAATGTACAGTCAGTGTCCTGCTACAGTTCTACCAAGTACTGCTGTGTTTAATGTGCAGTCAGTATCCTGCTAGAGGTGTACCAAGTACTTCTGTGTTTAATGTACAGTGTCCACCTACAGTTGTACCAAGTACTACTGTGTTTACTGTGCAGTTTGTGTCCTGATAGAGTTGTACCAAGTACTACTGTGTTTAATGTACAATCAGTATTCACCTACAGTTGTACCAAGTACTACTGTTTAATGTGCAGTCAGTATCCTGCTAGAGTTCTACCAAGTACTACTGTGTATAATGTGCAGTCAGTGTCCAGCTACAGCTGTAGCAAGTTCTACTTTGTTTAATGTACAGTCAGTTTCCTGGTAGAGTTGTACCAAGTACAAATGCATTTAATGTACAGTCACTGTCCACCTACAGTTGTACAAAGTACTATTGTGTTTAAAGTACAGTCACTGTCCACCTACAGTTGTACCAAGTACTAGTGTGTTAAATGTGCGGTCAGTATCCTGCTAGAGTTGTACCAAATACTGCTGCATTTAATGTACAATCAGTTTCCACTTACAGTTGTACCAAGTACTACTGTGTTTACTGTACAGTCAGTATCCAGCTAGAGTTATATCAAGTACTACTGCATTTAATGTGCATTCAGTATCCACCTACAGTTGCACCAAGTACTACTGTGTTTATTGTACAATCAGTGCCACCTACAGTTGTACCAAGTACTACTGTGTTTAATGTACAATCAGTGTCCACCTACAGTTGTACCACATAGTACTGTGTCTAATCTGCAATCAGTGTCTTGGTAGCATTGTACCAAGTACTACTGTGTTTAATGTGCAGTCAGTATCCTGTTAGAGTTGTACCATGTACTACTGCATTTAATGTACAGTCAGTCTCCTGCTAGAGTTGAACCAAGTACTACTGTGTTTAATGTACAATCAGTATCCACCTACAGTTGTACCAAATACTTCAGCATTTAATGTGCAGTCACTATCCTGTTAGAGTTGTATGAAGTACTACTGCGTTTGACGTATAGTCAGTGTCCACCTACAGTTGTACCAAGTACTACTGCATTTAATGTACAGTCAGTGTCCAGCTACAGTTGTACAAAGTACTACTGTGTTTAATGTGCAGCCAGTATCCTGCTAGTGTTGTACCAAGTACTACTGCATTTAATGTACAATCAGTGTCCACCTACAGTTGTTCCAAGTACTACTGTGTTTATTGTAAAGTGTCCACCTACAGTTGTACTAAGTGCTGCTGTGTTTAATGTACAGTGTCCTGCTAAAGTTATACCAAGTACTACTGTGTTTAATGTACAATCAGTGTACACCTACTGGTTTAATAAGTACTACTGTTTTTAATGTGCAGTCAGTGTCCTGCTATAGTTTTACCAAGTACTACTGTTTTTAATGTGCAGCCAGTGTCCTGCTAGAGTTTTACCAAGTACTACTGTTGTACCAAGTACTATTGTGTTTAATGTACCGTCAGTGTCCACCTACTGTTGTACCAGGGACTACTGTGTTTAATGTGCAGTCAGTATCTTGGTAGACTTGTACCAAGTACTACTGTGTTTAATGTACCGTCAGTGTCCTGCTAGAGTTGTACCAAGTACTACTGTGTTTAATGTGCAGTCAGTATCCTGCTAGAGTTGTACCAAGGTCTACTGTGTTTAATGTACCTTCAGTGTCCTGTTAGACTTTTACAAAGTACTTCTGTGTTTAATGTGCAGTCAGTGTCCTGCTATAGTTTTAACAAGTACTACTGTTTTTAATGTGCAGCCTGTGTCCTGCTAGAGTTGTACCAAGTACTACTGTATTTAATGTACAATCAGTATCCACCTACAGTTGTACCATATACTTCAGCATTTAATGTGCAGTCAGTATCCTGTTAGAGTTGTACCAAGTACTACTGCATTTATTGTACAATCAGTTTCCACCTAAAGTTGTGCCAAGTACTACTGTGTTTACTGTGCAATCAGTGTCTTGCTAGAGATGTACCAAGTACTACTGTGTCTAATGTGCAGTCAGTATCCTGGTAAAGTTGTACCAAGTACTACTGCATTTAAAGTACAGTTTTTGTCCTACTAGTGTTGTACCAAGTACTACGGTGTTTAATGTGCAATCAGTGTCCATCTACATTTGTACCAAGTCCTACTGTGTTTATTGTGCAGTCAGTATCCTGCTAGAGTTGTAACAAATACTACTGCATTTTAATGTACAGTCAGTGTCTACCTACCGTTGTACCAAGTACTACTGTGTTTACTGCGCAGTCAGTATCCTGCCAGAGTTGTACAAAGTACTACTGTATTTAATGTGCAGTCAGTATCCTGGTAGAGCTGTACAAAGTACTACTGCATTTAATGTACAGTTTGTGTCCTGCTAGAGTTGTACCAAGTACTACTGTGTTTAATGTACAATCAGTATTCACCTACAGTTGTACCAAGTACTACTGTTTAATGTGCATTCAGTATTCTGCTAGAGTTCTACCAAGTACTACTGTGTATAATGTGCAGTCAGTGTCCGGCTACAGCTGTAGCAAGTTCTACTTTGTTTAATGTGCAATCAGTATCCTGCTAGAGTTGTACAAAGTACTACTGTATCTAATGTGCAGTCAGTTTCCTGGTAGAGTTGTACCAAGTACAAATGCATTTAATGTACTGTCACTGTTCACCTACAGTTGTACCAAGTACTACTGTGTTTAATGTACAGTCACTGTCCACCTACAGTTGTACCAGGTACTACTGTGTTTAATGTGCAGTCAGTATCCTGCTAGAGTTGTACAAAATACTACTGTGTTTAATGTACAATCAGTTTCCACCTACAGTTGAACCAAGTACTACTGTGTTTAATTTACAGTCAGTATCCAGCTAGAGTTGTACCAAGTACTACTGTGTTTATTGTACAATCAATGTCCACCTACAGTTGTACCAAGTACTACTGTGTTTAATGTACAATCAGTGTCCACCTACAGTTGTACCACATAGTACTGTGTCTAATCTGCAATCAGTGTCTTGGTAGCGTTGTACCAAGTACTATTGTGTTTAATGTGCACTCAGTATCCTGTTAGAGGTGTACCAAGTACTACTGCATTTAATGTACTGTCAGTCTCCTGCTAGAGTTGAACCAAGTACTACTGTGTTTAATGTGCAATCAGTGTCCACCTACAGTTGTACCAAGTACTACTGTGTTTAATGTGCCGTCAGTATCCTGCTAGAGTTATACCAAGTACTTCTGCATTTAATGTGCAGTGTCTACCTACAGTTGTACTAAGTACTACTGTGTTTATTGTACAGCCATTGTCCTGCTAGAGTTGTACCAACTACTACTGCATTTAATGTACAGTCAGTGTCCAGCTACAGTTGTAACAAGTTCGACTGTGTTTAATGTACAGTCAGTGTCCTGTTACAGTTGTACAAAGTACTACTGTGTTTAATGTGTAGTCAGTATCCTGTTATTGTTGTACCAAGTACTACTGTGTTTAATGTACATTCTGAGTCCACCTACAGTTGTACCAAGTACTATTGTGTTTAATGTACCGTCAGTGTCCACCTACAGTTGTACAAGGTACTACTACATTTAATGTGCAGTCAGTATCCTGGTAGAGTTGTACCAAGTACTACTGTGTTTAATGTATCGTCAATGTCCTGCTAGAGTTGTACCAAGTACTACTGTGTTTAATGTACCTTCAGTGTCCTGTTAGACTTTTGCCACATACTACTGTGTCTAATGTGCAGTCAGTATCCTGCTAGAGTTGTACCAAGTACTAATGTGTTTAACGTGCACTCAGTATCTTGGTAGAGTTGTACCAAGTACTACAGTGTATAATGTGCAGTTAGTGCCCTGGTATAGATGAACCAAGTACTACTGCATTTTATATACAGTCAGTGTCCACCTACAGTTGTACCAAGTACTACTGTGTTTAATGTACCGTCAGTGCCCTGATACAGTTGTACCAAGTAGTACTGCATTTAATATACAGTCAGTGTTCACCTACAGTTGTACAAAGTACTACTGTGTTTACTGTGCAGTCAGTGTTCTGCTAGAATTGTACGAAGTACTACTGTTTTTAATGTACAATCAGTGTCCACATACAGTTGTACCAAGTACATCAGCATTTAATGTGCAGTCAGTATCCTGTTAGAGTTGTACCAAGTACTACTGTGTTTAATGTACAGCCAGTTTCCACCTAAAGTTCTACCAAGTACTACTGCTTTTACTGTACAATGAGTGTTTTGCTAGAGATGTACCAAGTACTACTGTGTCTAATGTGCAGTCAGTATCCTGGTAAAGTTGTACCAAGTACTACTGCATTTAATGTACAGTTTTTGTCCTGCTAGTGTTGTACCAAGTACTACTGTGTTTACTGTGCAATCAGTGTCTTGCTAGAGTTGTACCAAGTACTACTGTGACTAATGTGCAGTCAGTATCCTGGTAGAGTTGTACCAAGTACTACTGCATTTAATGTACAGTTTTTGTCCTGCTAGTGTTGTACCAAGTACTACTATGTTTAATGTGCAATCAGTGTCCACCTACAGCTGGACCCAGCGCTACTGTGTTTATTGTGCAGTCAGTATCCTGCTAGAGTTGTACCAAATACTACTTCATTTTAATGTACAGTCATTGTCTACCTACAGTTGTACAAAGTACTACTGTGTTTACTGTGCAGTCAGTGTCCTGCTAGAGTTGTACCAAGTACTATTGCATTTAATGTACAGTCTTTGTCCTGCTAGAGTTGTACCAAGTACTACTGTGTTTAATGTACAATCAGAATTCACTTAGAGTTGTACCAAGTATTACTGTTTAATGTGCAGTCAGCATCCTGCTAGAGATCTACCAAGTACTACTGTGTTTAATGTACAGTCAGTTTCCTAGTAGAGTTGTACCAAGGACAAATTCATTTAATGTACAGTCACTGTCCACTTACAGTTGTACCAAGTACTACTGTATTTAATGTAAAGTCACTGTCCACCTACAGTTGTACCAGGTGCTGCTGTGTTTAATGTGCAATCAGTATCCTGCTAGAGTTGTACCAAATACTACTGTGTTTAATGTACAATCAGTTTCCACCTACAGCTGTGCCAAGTACTACTGTGTTTAATTTACAGTCAGTATCCAGCTAGAGTTGTACCACTGTGTTTATTGTACAATCAGTGTCCACCTACAGTTGTACCACATAGTACTGTGTCTAATCTGCAATCAGTGTCTTGGTAGCATTGTACCAAGTACTACTGTGTTTAATGTGCAGTCAGTATCCTGCTATTGTTGTACCAAGTACTACTGTGTTTAATGTACATTCTGAGTCCACCTACAGTTGTACCAATTACTATTGTGTTTAATCTACCGTCAGTGTCCACCTACAGTTGTACAAGGTACTACTGCATTTAATGTGCAGTCAGTATCCTGGTAGAGTTGTACCAAGTACTACTGTGTTTAATGTACCGTCAATGTCCTGCTAGAGTTGTACCAAGGTCTACTGTGTTTAATGTACCTTCAGTGTCCTGTTAGACTTTTGCAAAGTACTTCTGTGTTTAATGTGCAGTCAGTGTCCACCTACAGTTGTACCAAGTACCACTGGGTTAAATGTACCGTCAGTGGCCTGCTAGAGTTGTGCCACATACTACTGTGTCTAATGTGCAGTCAGTATCCTGCTAGAGTTGTACCAAGTACTACTGTGTTTAACGTGCACTCAGTATCTTGGTAGAGTTGTACCAAGTACTACAGTGTCTAATGTGCAGTTAGTGTCCTGGTATAGTTGAACCAAGTACTACTGCATTTTATATACAGTCAGTGTCCACCTGCAGTTGTACCAAGTACTACTGTGTTTAATGTACCATCAGTGTCCTGATACAGTTGTACCAAGTAGTACTGCATTTAATATAGAGTCAGTGTTCACCTGCAGTTGTACCAAGTACTACTGTGTTTACTGTGCAGTCAGTGTCCTGGTAGAGTTGTACCATTTACTACTGCATTTAATATACAGTCAGTGTCCACCTACAGTTGTACCAAGTACTGTTGTGTTTAATGTGCAGTCAGTGTCCTGCTAGAGTTGCACCAAGTACTACTGCATTTAATATACAGTCAGTGCCCACCTACAGTTGTACCAAGTTCTGCTGTGTTTAATGTCCATTCAGTGTCCTAGTTTTGTTGTACCAAGTACTACTGTGTTTAGTGTGCAGTCAGTGTCCACCTACAGTTGTATCAAGTTCTACTGTGTTTAATGTACAGTCAGTGTCCAGCTAGAGTTGTACCAAATACTACTGCATTTAATGTACACTCAGTGTACTCATAGAGTTGTACTAAGTACTACTGCATTTAATGTACAGTCAGTGTCCTGCTAGTGTTCTACCATGTACTACTGTTTTTAATGTGCAGTCAGTATCCTGCTAGAGTTGTACCAAGTACTACTGTGTTTAATGTACAATCAGTGTCCTCCTACAGTTGTACCAAGTACTACTGTGTTTAATGTACAGTCAGTGTCCCCCTTCAGTTGTTCCAAATACAACTGTTTTTAATGTACAGTCAGTGTGCTGCTTGAGCTGTACCAAGTACTGCTGTGTTTAATATACAGTCAGTGCCCACCTACAGTTGTACCAAGTTCTCCTGTGTTTAATGTCCATTCAGTGTCCTGGTATTGTTGTACCAAGTACTACTGTGTTTAGTGTGTAGTCAGTGTCCACCTACAGTTGTACCAAGTACTACTGTGTTTAATGTACAGTCAGTGTCCAGCTAGAGTTGTACCAAACAAATCTGCATTTAATGTACAGTCAGTGTTCTGCTAGAGTTGTTCTAAGTACTACTGCATTTAATGTACAGTCAGTGTCCTGCTAGAGTTGTACCAAGTTCTACTGTGTTTAATGTGTAGTCAGTATCCTGCTAGAGTTGTACCAAGTACTACTGTGTTTAATGTACAATCAGTGTCCTCCTACAGTTGTACCAAGTACTACTGTGTTTAATGTACAGTCAGTGTACCCCTTCAGTTGTTGCAAATGTAACTGTTTTTAATGTACAGTCAGTGTGCTGCTTGAGCTGTGCCAAGTACTGCTGTGTTTAATGTGCAGTCAGTGTCCACCTACAGTTGTACCAAGTACTACTGTGTTTAATGTGCAGTCAGTATCCTGCTAGAGGTGTGCCAAGTACTTCTGTGTTTAATGTACAATCAGTGTCCACCTACAGTTTTACCAAGCACTACTGTGTTTAATGTCCACCTACAGTTGTACCAAGTACTACTATGTTTAATGTACAGTCAGTGTCCTGCTAGAGTTGTACCAAGTACTACTGCTTTTAATGTACAATCAGTGTCCACCTACAGCTGTACTAAGTGCTACTGCATTTAATGTACAGTCAGTGTCCTGCTAGAGTTGTACCAAGTACTACTGTGTTTAATGTACAATCAGTGTCCACCTACAGCTGTACTAAGTACTACTGTGTTTAATGTACAATCAGTGTCCACCTGCAGTTGTACTAAGTACTACTGTGTTTACTGTACAGTCTGTGTCCTGCTAGAGTTGTACCAAGTACTACTGCTTTTAATGTACAGTCAGTGTCCTGCTAGAGTTGTCCCATGGCCTACTCTGTGTAATGTACAGGCAGTGTCCTGCTTGAGTTGTACCAAGTACTACTGTATTTAATGTACCGTCAATGTCCTGCTAGAGTTGTACCACATACTACGGTGTCTAATGTGCAGTCAGTATCCTGCTAGAGTTGTACCAAGTGCTACTGTGTTTAAAGTGCAGTCAGAATCCTGCTAGAGTTGTACCAATTACTACTGTGTTTAATGTACAGTGTCCACCTACAGTCATACTAAGTACTACTGTGTTTAATGTACAGTCAGTGTCCTGCTAGAATTGTACCAAGTACTACTGCATTTAATGTCCAGTCAGTGTCCACCTACAGTGGCACCAATTACTACTGTGTCTAATGTACAGTCAGTTTCCTGCTAGAGTTGTAACAAGTACTACTGCATTTAATGTACAGTCAGTGTCCTGCTAGAGTTATACGAAGTTCTACTGTGCTTAATGTACAATCAGTGTCCACATACAGTTGTACCAGGTACTACTGTGTTTAATGTACAGTCAGTGTCCTGCTAGAGTTGTACCATGTACTACTGTGTATAATGTGCAATCAGTGTCCACCTACAGTTGTACCATGTACTACTGTGTTTAATGTACAATCATTGTCCACCTACATTTGTACTAAGTACTACTGCATTTAATGTACAGTGTCCTGCTAGAGTTGTACCATGACTACTGTGTATAATGTACATTGTCCACCTACAGTTGTACCCTGTACTACTGTGTTTAATGTACAATCAGTGTCCACCTACAGTTGTACTAAGTACTACTGAGTTTAATGTATAGTCAGTGTCCACCTACAGTTGTACCAAGTACTCCTGTTTTTAATGTATAGTCAGTGTCCTGCTAAAGTTGTACCAAGTACTACTGTGTTTAATGTACAGTCAGTGTCCATATACAGTTGTACTAAGTACTACTGCATGTAATGTACAGTCAGTGTCCACCTACAGTTGTATCAAGCACTACTCCATTTAATGTACAGTCAGTGTCCTGCTAGAGTTGTACTAAGTACTACTGTGTTTAATGTACAATTGGTGTTCTGTTGGAGTTGTATTTTGTATCATAAAATGCTTTGTATCTTGAATTACTATTATTTCTGGAGTTTTTCTTTCTAGGCCTGCACTGTAAAGGGGATTTTATCACAGTCAGACTTTCCTGTTAACAAAATGTAATAAATAAAAATAAAATGAAATAAAATAACTAAAAGTCTTTCTTATATGTAAACAATGCTCAACATGTTACACATTATTAGGGAATTAATGCCCATCTTGTGAGTTGTTGTGCTGTAGGAGGAACGCGTTACCACCACTTGAAGATTGTTATTTCCCTGATTTCACCCAGCGTGGAGAAAATTATTGCACCTAGGGAATGGACAAGCTATTAAACTTATCTATTTAAATTATTTCTTTATATTTGTTTACCACATGTTGTGCCCTTATGACTATTGACCAATTTCAGGCTCAGCTTTGAAGAAATACAAAACATTTCACAGACAAAATGCAAAAATGTAAGCAATAACAGGGTAGCTTTGACTAGTCCCACAGAAAAAAATGTATATAAACATTCTAGTGAATAAGCACAGTGTAATGTATAATCAAGCAGCATTTATTGTGCAATATATACATTCATTTCTAAAGCAGGTCAACCTTCATTAAATCTGAGAGAGAAGCACTTAGAAAGGAGATAGGAACAGTGTTTTATGTGATATGCCCTGTAATGTAACGTTGTAGCATTTGTATTTTTTAATTACTGCAAACTTATTTTATATTTTGATGTAAAATATTTTCTCTATTAATGTTTCAAACTTGCTATAGCATATATAATTGTTCTAAGAGAAAATATTTTGCATCTGAAATATAAGTTATGTAAGTATTCAATGTATATATATATACACACACACACACACACACACACACACACACACACACACACACACACACACACACTATTTATAACCACTTTGTTGACTGAATACACCTCAGATGTCTCATTATGATCAAATGCAAAAAAAAAAATCATACAACACAAGGCAGTGCTGATTTGCAATCCCCCACTCCCCTGCCTCTTAACTTTTTAAAATTTTACAGAACATCCCTAATTTTTGCCCCGTAGTTTTGTTCTGTGCAGTGTCTAAAGTTTGGTGTCCTGGGAAATCACTGAGGATTACAGTCAGTCAATAATGCCAAACATTAGAGTTTCATACATTTTATAGTTTAGAAAATGCCTGTTGATGGACTGTCTGTTACAGGTGAAAGTAGATGAACTATGCTCTGTCTTTGTCTCTCTCTTTCTCTCTCTCTCTCTCTCACTCATTTTGTCTTCTCTGTCTTTCTGTTGCTCTGTCTCCTTTACACAAGCACACCTGTTAATTTTGTTCATTTGCTTATTTTATTTTATGCTTGCTCTCTGATACAGACTGACAAACAGACACACACACAAATACACACACACACACACCTGTTATTTTTTGTTCTTTATCTTTTTTTTTAATTTATGCTCTCTCTCTCACACATACACACAGGCACACAAACGCACGCATGCACACACACACACACACACACACACACACACACACACACTTCGGCACATGACAATTATGTGCGTGTAAAAAATGATGCCATTTGCCTTTTTTCTGTCTGA
The DNA here is from genome assembly GCF_019279795.1 of Protopterus annectens. Classification (NCBI taxonomy): domain Eukaryota; kingdom Metazoa; phylum Chordata; order Ceratodontiformes; family Protopteridae; genus Protopterus; species Protopterus annectens. The sequence goes on along the minus strand of NC_056739.1, from coordinate 59,145,382 downwards.
GCTTCATGAAAGCTTTATATGCTGCTGTGAATTCGTTGTTTTTTTTTATGTTTTCTTACTTGGCTTTACCAGTACATTTGACAGCCTCATAGAGAACATTCATTTTCCAGTAGGATGACGATGTATGTTTTGTTTATACTCTAAAATGTTATATAACTCCATTGTGCCAAGTGAAAAATGCACACTATCAACTGTTAAATAGCGTCTTCTGACTAGGTAGTAAAATGCAAGGGTTTCTGCAGTATGACAACAGACATCTGCAGTCAACAGAGCAGAATGTTTGATGCTGTAATGTGTTTAAGGTGCTTATTTACCGTTTCCATTTAAAACACTCATCAGTCAAACTACCAAAATAGGATTTAAAAATTCAGATGGATGTGCTACAAACCCGTATTCAATGTTTTTGTTAGTTTTCAGTCAAGACGGCAGCTGAAGTGTACACTGGAGCCCCATCAGCCAGAATACTTTGTAAGTTATTGTACATTTGAATTTTTAGTTTGCCCTCTAGCTAACATTTCCAGTCTTACAGTCAAGATTTCAGGCTGAAGACAATACTGGAAACCCACCAATAGTGTGGGAAAAAACTGCTCAAGGCTAATAGATTAATAGCAGTCCAAGATGTTGCTAAAGTCGGAGTACTGGAGCCAAAGTATTCTGTAATTTGCTTACTGTGCGCGGCAGCGGAAATACCAAGCTCCAGGTTACTTGGCTGAAACTTCTGCCCACAGCTGCTGATCAAACTTTAGAGGAAACAACAGAAGTGACAAGAAAAAGAAAATCCCCTCCGAGACTTTTGTAAAACTTATTAATTCAGCCAGGCTCAGTTCACTGCCAGAGCGCAGTTCAGTGTCAGCCATTTGGGTCATAAAATTGCAAATGACTAATTGCATGTCAGGTTCCTCTTTTATTTTTAACTCTGCCTGCTATTTTTCCACTATAGTTTTTTGTGTATAAACAAGTGACAAAGTGACATAAGCAGGTAGCCAGGTACCTACCTGAAGAATTGAAGAAAGGGGCACCCTAAATGGATGACTGCTTACTGCATCATAATTGCTCACATAATGTTTCCTTCTCTGCACATGACTGAAATAATTAGCTGTCATTCTAGCTGTGGCACGACAGCATCTGCAATTAGGCATACATTATCATACACCAGATGCCTGCAGATCTCCTTTCTAAGCTAGTTATTTGCAGAATTTTTTTTTTTTTGGGGGGGGGGCAGATGATGGCAGTCTCTCTATTTTCTGAGAAAGCTGCAAACAGCAATCACAGGAAAGGCTACACAAAAGACACATACATAAATATTCCCTTTGTTAATAATCCCGTCCTTCCCAGTATTTTTCAGACGTGAAATGATAGTACAGCTATAAAAGCCAAGTTCTGGCACTGATATGCAAGCATTCAGCAGACAAGACTCATATTAATAAAACAGGTACTAACAGGTGCAAATCTCCAAGTTACATTTTGAAATCTATTGTTAAAAAGACATTCCAGTTGAATGAGGAGACCTGGAATGCAGTTTTATGTTGAATTTATACTGTCATCAAATTCTTCTGATTGGAGATAGGCAGAAAGTGAAAAAGAAGTACCCTCATGAAAACTCTACAGATTTTTCCTGAACGATTTTTAAACCAAAGAAGATAACCTGGAGAAGTCGTACATAAGACAAGAGAGTTGCTATCTATTATTTTACACTTAAAAGTTGTTGATAATGCTGGCCCGATTTTTCATCTGAATATGCTGTTTGGTTTGGTTGTTCTTCTACACTGCAGACACAGCCTGCATCTGTAAGTAAACATGACTATAATGTTATACGCATAACATAAAAAGCACTTGTTTGCATATCCATCCTTGTAGATGGCAAAGTTTTAAAGGAATTAATCTGCTACAGTACTGCAAGCAAACTATGACAGAGCATTTTCAAATTCTACTGAACAGTTTAGCCTTACACTGCATTCTCTTATGAGCAGTCAGCATGTACAAGCTCTTCTTATGATTTGTACACCTCTTTTTCCAGGTATATCAAACCTATATACTCGAGGACAACAAGCCTTCATAGAAATAAATAAAAAATAAATAAATATTTCTGCAGTACAGAAAACATCCTGCACCCGCCGTGTGTGTGGGGGGGGGGGCAAAGACCCATACTTCCCCCTTATTTATATACTCCAAAGGTCACACCATCTCAGAGAATGAACAATCATTGTTAAACTGCAAAAACAATGACTACTCTTTCTCTGCTACAGGAAGGTATCAGGGAAATGCACACCTACGTTTTGAGTTTAAATGCATCACTACAATATGGTTTACCATCAAAAAGTTGAAAATCAAAAAAAAAAATCTAGTTACTTGATCGAACTAACATTCCGAATTTGGCAATCTCACTTTAACAGAATGTTTAAAATCATCACCATGACATCTGCATTCAACCAACTTCGGAATGTCAGGAGCTGACTTCAGACCCTCAGGCATTTGAGCTAAAACTGCCATATGAATTGTACTTCTACAGCAAAAGTGTTTACAGTTTTGCAGGAGGGCAAGCCCCCCTGCACCTCCCATGTGGGGGACTGTGCCCCCTGCAAATTATATATTCCAACTCCAAGATCGCACTACAGTGAAGAAAAGGGTAAATTTCCCAATCTTCACTTTAGTGCAATCTGTTATCAGAATGTCGAATGCACATTAGAGAATGTACACTACCATTCATTAATGTGCATTCCAGCATTTTCAGAATGGCATTACAGAAACTGGAAAAGACGTATTCATCCATTCTAGTTTCACTTAAGTGCTGTTTCACATTTTATAGTAAACCCTACAATACATACCTCCCAACATACCTCTCAACTGTCCAGATTTTCTCATCATGTCCAGAATTTTGCCTTATATTTTTACTCTTTTCCTCAGAAAATTTGTGGTTTTCTGTTAAATCCTTGAAGGTTGAAGTGACTGAATAATAGTAAAAGGCAAGAGACATATGAGTTTCAAACTTCATATCCTTTGGAAAATACATAATAATTAAAAAAATGTTACTCTAATATTGCTCCTATAAGCTTAGGAAATTGCTAAAATAATAGGTTTTGTATTATTGTGGATTTTCTGAAGGATATGAAGTTTGAAACTCAAATATTTGTCATTATTTAGTATTGATTAGTGACTTTGATGATAATAGTTTCAAATTTACTGTGTTCTGTTTTACCAGTCTTCTAACATTTTGGGTCTTAGGTAGGTTCATAGGTTCATAGGTAGATACTAGGCTATCTGCCCTAGGGCATTTATAAGCCTAGCCAGAGTGTATTTGGTTTCTGCCTCCCTATTAGATTAGCCTACTGTGCCTCTTTAAAGTAGGTCACAGAAGGTACCCTTTTAAGATTAGTTTACTGTGCCTCTGTCTAGCAGGGACACAGAAATCCCAGGGGTGAATTTGCGATCTCCCATCCACGCATCCAGATTTCTCTTGAAGAGGGTCAGTGAGGGGCTATGTCTAATATGAATTGGGATTCTATTCCAGAGTGAGGGGAGCCTCTGGGAAATGAATCTGTCCCTCCAGCATGTCCTATTTATTTTTGTGCTGATGTTTAGGTCCCTGGATCATGTAGCTCTAAGGGACTTGGATTTTTTGAGGTGGAGCATGTCCATTAATTCTGGGTTTGACATGGCTTTGTACGTCAGGCATAGATCGCCTCTGAGTAGGCGGTAAGCAACTGAGTAGAGCTGGAGTTTGTATAGTCGAGCTGCATAGGACATCTGTTTGTAGCCCATGATCCTCATGATGAGGTACTTTTGGGGTCTTTCCAATTGCTGCAGGTGTCGGGTAAGGTACATCCCAAAAGGGGCATTGTACTCAATTATGGGCCTGATGAGTGACGAGTAGAGGGGCACAATGACCTTTCTTGATCTAGATGCGAACCCTTTCGTGATAAGGTTGGCTACATAGAAGGTCTTTCTAACCACTTTGGCAACGTGATTATCAAAGGAGAGATTACTATCTATGTTTGTCCCCAAATCTCTAATTCCTTCTTCCGTAATCAATGGATTACCACCTATGTGGTAATTTGTGGGCACCTTGTTTTTCCCAAAGGGGATGACTATGCACTTTTTAGCATTTAGCTTGAGGCCGTGGCTCTGGCATCAAGCATCCGTCTCTGTGAGACCTTTTTGGAGGATGCTTGTGTCAGCTGGAGATTCGATTATGGCCCCCAGTTTGCAGTCATCTGCGAACTTTCTGTAATTTATTTCTTCCATCTAATATATTTGTCCACCCTTATTAAATCAACTAGGCATCCCTTTAGGTATTTTTCTTCTGGACTAGGAATATCCTCTTTGATCTGTAATGCCTGTTCTTTCCCTTCAGTACAATACTAACTGAGCATTCATGCTAGACTTCAACAGAAAGTTCCAATGCATCACCCTGTGGCATATAGGCTTACAGGTTTGTAAGACATTACAAGGCTAGTGGCTAAAAGGTCCTTATAAGCCTAGCCAATATAAGGTGATTTTACCCAATATATACCTCCTAGGAGCAAGATGATGGCATGGATCTGTGCCTGTGCATTGAGTATCTTACAAAGTGTCCCTATCCATAACAACACGGGCAACACCCCAGGTGTGAATTTCTGATTCCCCATCCATTGACCAAAACTGTGTTTGAAGAGGGCCAGGGAAGTGCTCTGCTTAATGTGAATAGGAGGCCTGTTCTAAAGTAAAGGCAATCTCTGAGACACATATCTGTCTCTCCAGCATGTTTTGTTTAAGTCGCTGACTATGTTAACCTGTTACTCCTCCATCTGGGCTTCATCAGTCCAACATTTTGAAATACTACCTCTGTTAGAGTTTTTACCATTTCCTCCTCTTCCCCTTGGTGTGCAGTTCTAACTGAATTTCCATGTAAGTCTACCACAGAAGGTTTTTCAGATGCATCTACTACTCATCCATCTATGAACTCATTAGCCTATTGTGTTGCAATATTTTTGGGGTTTCCACACTACATCCTTCACTTCATAAATAGATGGTCTGTCACTTCAAAATCTATTCTGTTTTAATTGCTGCCTCATTAAAGTTCTCACTTTCAGTTACTTTGCCCCTTTGTGTTTTTTTGTAAAGAAATTTGCCATATCCAAGAGCATTTGCCTGTATTTGTCTTAAAATATGTTTGGAACTGCATTTTTTTTTTGTATCGATGAGTTTGATTAGATAAAGAATAAAGCTGCACAAACATGAAGAAGAAAGAAATCTCTCAAAACAAAAGAATCACTGTTGTGCAACACATATAAATCTAACCAGTAGTGATTTCCGGTGTAAAACAATAATTATTTTTATTTTCAGTATCCTGTGATATACCCTTTTTCATATTCTCTTCATTTGCATCTCATTATTTCCTGATTAGCCTAGATGGTGTTAATTACCATCTGTATACACTGTAATTTGCATGCAAGGCTTAATACACAGCACAGGCTCCTGTGCTGCAGCTCAACATGTGACTATGAACAGGAACCATCCTCTTCATCATCATTCTGTGTTTAAACTCCTGCTGATATTGCACAGTTTATGAATCCCCTCCCTTTCCTCCCTGGTGTGGAATCTGCAAGCAGTAATTAAGGGGAATGAAGTTCATTATGTAGAATTTGATCCATGTTATGTTTAATATAGATAGCTTGCAGACTTTGAAGAAATGGATGAAGGAAATGAAAGATATCACCACAGAAATATAATTGTCGTGTTTCTTGTTTAACTACTGAATTTTTCCTTGGTTTATAGGTTCATAGATAATAGGTTATTGATCTATGAGGATCATTAAAATCATATTCCTGTATTCTCAGGGAGTTTTTGGCTTTTATAACCCAGAGTGGGACACAACATTGTGCTAAATGAGGGGTGAATTTGTGGGCTCTCATTCATTCATTCATTCATTCATTCATTCATTCATTCATTCATTCATCCAGATTACATTTGAATAGAGTAATGGAAGCGCTTTTCTTTATATGAAGAGGACAATGATTCCGATGAAGTGGTAACTCCCTGTAATACACATCTGTCCATCCAACATGTTCTATTTATGTTGCAAAAGAGATTAAGATTTATTGATTGGGTGTTTATGCCACCATTGGACTTGCAGATGTGCAGTAGATCTGAGAGGATAGTGTCTGCTAAGGCTCTGTACATGAAGCAGAGATCTCCCCTCAGTAGCAGGCACTATACTGAAAAGAGGGACATCTGGGAGGGGAACAGAGACAAGAAGACAACTGGTAGTAAAATGCAACAGTCAACTAGGGGCATCTGCTCCTATTTGGAGGTAACCTTCTCTTTGGAAAGTGTATATAGTTTTGGGTATGTGCTGTGAGTTAAAAGGGTTTGGGGGATTTGAAACTGCATTTAGTTTTTTTCCTGGGTGTTTTTATTAGAGCAAAAAGTCTAGGAAAATGTGACACTGGTTCAAACAGAGATGTGAATAACCAACTATATAAAAGATCAGCCTGGCAAACAGTGTGAGTATATAAGCTGCAAGTTGGAAACAAATATCTATAAGAACAATCATGTACACTATGTGGGAGCAATAATGTCTTATTACAATGGCTACCTTATCAATATTAACATAGAATTCAAATGGCCTAACAGGTATAGGCAAAAATCAAAGCATATTATCCAGCCCCACTGCACAGATGGATAAAGACCTTGCTGTACTGTCAGTGTTGTGCATTGCAGGCAATGCAGAATAACCCCTGGACCTCTGACCCATGACCTTACTCTGCATTTCAGACACCATGGTAGAACTGTACCACAACACTGCACATGTACTGACACAAGGCATAACAGGATCTATATGGAGTTTGCTGAAGGTATGGTTTCAGTGCCTTGACATATAAAGAAACACCAGACAGTGGTACTGATGGTCAATGAAGACTGGAAAGCAGGTAGCTTAGTGTATAAAAACTTTATTCCATGCTTTCGTCTCAACAAGACTTCTTCAGAACAAACAATAAAAACAAGTCAAAGCAACCACAGTAATATACTTAGTAACCACAGGAAAAGTACTGATTCCAAACGGAGATACTTCCACAAGTTTATTTGTCAGGTACACAATATAATATATATAATCAGAACATACAACGAAAACAACAACACAACAACAAAGTAATGAGTGGAGCCGCCCGGATGATATCAGACTTTTCAGAGATGCTATCTATCACCTCAGTGAGTTTAGTGAAATTAACATGTGTAACAAACACAATCAATAATCAAGTCACAGACAGATTAGTGTGTTTCAAATCACCGTGACCTTTTCCATTTCCATAACACTAACACAGAACCTCTCAATTCAAACATTTCGCTATATATACTATCATAAAAATTATCCATAAAATTTTTAAGCTTTATGGTACCTCTATAAAAATACCCAGGTTAAGTTGCAATTATATAATCCACAGATACATCCTAATTTAATTATGTTTATTGAATTGAATTGTGAACACGAATTTAGAGAAAGTGTTAAAAATATAATAGACACACAACAAAACAAAAATATCACACATTTTGAGAGCAAATAACCAACATTGTTTCATAGTCTCCCACTAGATGTATGAAAACCGACAGGCAGGGGGATATTGTAGTCATGAACAACATGAAAAATCTACAAAACAAAATGTTATTGTTACTAGAAAAAAAAACCCTGAAGTGAGGTGAGTACAATGGAGCATATAATAGGATATATTAGTTTATAGAAGATTTATTCAGATGGCTATTTGGATACTCAGCTTTGATACTATTCCTACTCATTATTCCCCTAAGGAATGTCCAAGGACCCGTATACCTTCGGTGACATAAAAGTTTAAGTGACCCACCAGTGACCCACCATTTGGAGCTTTTACAGTCTAAAGGATACCGGAGCCAAACATACCCACTGATGAAAAAGAAATTAGTTGAAAAAGAAATTAAATATGCAAATGAGAGATGTCTAGACAGTGGAGATGAATACAACAGCATTCAACGAGAATTGCAACTTTACAACTTATATACATTGTGAAGGCCTAGGAATAGTATTCCATTTAACCTAGGAAAGGAATGGGGTAGTAGATTGACACAAAAGTGGAGGATGGACAATGATGAATGCTTATTAGTGGATCAACCTCATTTATTGCAAGTTAACAACACCTGATCACGAGTTAACAGCAGATACTGTTAAAAGACCGAGTAGCATAATGGTGTAATTAGCAGGGAGCGTTTTATTGTTTTAGTAATGGCTTTTTGGGACTATAATTTTGTTTTCCAAAGCCACTGGTATGGATCTATTCGAGCTTCTAAAAAGGTTTAGCAGAAAACTATACATGTTTTTTATACTGAAGGGGATGTTCTTGAAAAACTAACTGTGTTTTTAAATGGTACTAATTCCCCATTCTTAATTAATACCAAGAAAATTCAAGAAAAATTAATTAGCTTGACAAAAATAAAAGTAAGGAGAGAGTAGAGAAAAGATACACTGCAAAAATCTTTAAACATGGCATAAATAAATTCATTTTTAATACTAGTAAGTTCACAACATAACATCAGTTTTTCAGTGGTAAAAGGCCAATTAGTGTAAACATTTATAGGATGGTCACCACTGAAAATGAGTATGAGAGGTAATGTAAATGAGTTTTGGATAGAATAGTGAACAGAGGCCGATATGTTTATTTTTGACTAAAAATTTTAAAGAAGTTGTGGAAAAAGGAAACAGGTGTGTGCAGACCGATCAGATATAAGTGACAAAGAGTAAGTTTGATAAGTCCATGTATTACGAAGTCAATAACCAATAATAGCATTTGACGAAGTGACCTAGGAACCCATTTAATGACTGTGAAGGCTATATAATAACTTGAAACAAGAACTTTACTTTTTTTATTTACTTTTTACATACAGTCCTGAAAGCACGACATACAGAGAATAATAAGAAAGTGTTTGTTTTATTTAAGAGAATGATACAAAACATACATTTTCAAGGAAAATAGGTGAAAACCGATTATAATAAATAAGCCGGGCTTAAATATAACAGAATTGGAAACAGAATTGGAAGAAATTTTTAAATTCATAGTACGAATAAAACACATGTAAACAATGTAATTTTATAATAGTGACAGGACTTATAGGATTAGGAACGTGGACTTACATTCATGGTAAATATAATTGTAATACACATGAATGGTGGTTTACTTAGCTGAAAAACAGGTGTGCCCTTAATTTTACGTAAACAGATCACAGAATAAACACTTAATATATGGAATGATAAGTATAACAAAAAGAAAAATACACCAAAGTGGTAACTGCACTAATGATAGTTTGATTAGGCTTTTATTTATGGAACCAGGACTAAATGAGACCTGTTAGATTTCTTGTATATTGAAATTAAAAGTTTATTTAGGTGACTTACTTGGCTATGATTGAGCAGTAAATTAAAGATGGAAAAAGAGCCGTCTCTAACAGGTACCCTATAGTTGACTCAAGCTAGATTCTATTATATGTGTACATATATAAAAAAACTTTTTACTATATTAATATATAAAAATGGTTCACTATATTAATATATATATTAGTAGTATCTGCACTTGTTTTAACTATACTTTATTTTTAAATGTATAACAAATGCTTAGGGTTTAGGGTTGGTTATTAATTTAGTAGTTTATTTATTGAAATTTGAAGTTCTATGTTAGTTAAATGGTTGGGAGTTTATTTAAACTCACTGTTCTGGATATCATCCAGATGAAAGTTTCCTGTGGTTACTTGGTTTTCATTGTTTAGATCTTAGTTTATTGGTACAGTAATATACTTAGTTTAAAACTGTGAGCCAATAAAAAATCCAAAGCAATTAATCAATTAAAAGCACACTTGAAATTTTTAAAACAGCCTGCACTGGGAAATAAAACTGTCAGGGAACCACAGAAAATAAATTAAAACTTCCTAATAGTGAGTTTCCTATATTTAAGAAAACATTTGATGTTAATTGTATAATTTAGACCGGGTTTTTTATCAGCCCCTAATCTAATCTGCCAAGCAGTTTCTTTTTGTTCCACAATATTCTTACAATCACCACCTCTAGGATCAACAGGCACTTCTTTTTTAAATCCTGTTGTACAAGGGCTAGAGTCTTATTTGAAGGACTCTTGGGACTTCCTGGATAAATTCAGGGAGTTCGCTACCACGTTTTCCTACACATGTGAGAGACATATTATTTTTACAGTGGATGTGGTTTTATTGTTCACTTGTATTCCACACCAAACAGGTATTTCTTCATATTCCAACCTTGGGGCTGAACAAATTGGTTTAGTGTGTAGTTTTTTGGAAATAGTGTTAGAACACAATTTTTTTTATCTTCAATGGGCATTTTTTCAGACAATGTAAGGGAGTAGCTATGGGTTCCTCTGCTGCCCCCTCATATGCAAACTTTGTCATGACATGGTGGGAGGTTACTGTTCTCTCTAAATTGAGCTCATCATGCCATATACATTTTTATGCCAGGTTTGTAGATTATCTGATATTTGTTCTAGAGGGTAATAATGGCATTTGTGAACAATTTCTTCATGACCTTAACGCAAGGTCAGGTTTTTTGCAATTTGTCAAGAGCAGTTGTGGACAACACATTAACTTTTTAGATGTCAGTCTTGGTTGGAATACAGTTTCTGGATGATTTGATAGTAAGATCTACAGAATGGAAACCTTTATGAATGGTTACTTACATTTTAAAAGTAACCATCCTTTCTTTATCAAAAAGAATATCCCTAAGGGACAGTACATCCGGGCTTGCCGGATGACTACTTCCCATTCAGATTTACAAGAAGAGTTTTCTAGAATTGCCTCTATGTTTTTAGACAGGGGATATGATTTGGATTATCTCAATGGCCTGCAACTTGACATTTTGAATAAAAGGGATAGGTTTTATCCAGCTATACTCAAACATCATTTTGTTAGTAAAGTTATTGGAACCAACAGATCTATTAATAGTACTGTCTGTAATTTGGATAAGACAGTGGATTGTAAGGGTATAAGAGAAATTGTTCAGAAAAACTGGAAGATTGTAGAGGGTAACAGTGACATACATAACCTCTTAGGCTCTAGACCCAATTTCGTGTATAGAAATACAAACTGTCTTAAAAATGTTCTTGAAAGAAGTAGTAGTAATGCAAACAAGTGCATTGGGAATGTCGGAATGGGGATGTTTAAATGTGGTCACTGTAATTTTTGTAGGTTTATTTCAGAAGGACAGTACATTTCCCTACCACACCTGGAACACACTATACAAGTACCTGGTCATTTTTCTTGTGGAAGTAGGGGGTAGTGTACATCGGGTTATGCAGTGGCTGTAATTCATATTACGTGGGGATGACCACTCATACTTAGTGTACATCGGGTTATGCAGTGGCTGTAATTCATATTACGTGGTAGTGTACATCAGGTTATGCAGTGGCTGTAATTCATATTATGTGGGGATGACCACTCGTACTTAGTGTACATCAGGTTATGCAGTGGCTGTAATTCATATTACGTGGGGATGACCACTCGTACTTAGTGTACATCAGGTTATGCAGTGGCTGTAATTCATATTACGTGGGGATGACCACTCGTACTTAGTGTACATCAGGTTATGCAGTGGCTGTAATTCATATTACGTGAGGATGACCACTCGTACTTAGTGCACATTGGGTTATGCAGTGGCTGTAATTCATATTACATGGGGATGACCACTTGTACTTAGTGTACATCAGGTTATGCAGTGGCCATAATTCATATTATGTGGGGATGACCACTCGTACTTAGTGTACATTGGGTTATGCAGTGGCCATAATTCATATTACGTGGGGATGATCACTTGTACTTAGTGTACATCAGGTTATGCAGCGGCTGTAATTCATATTATGTGGGGATGACCACTCGTACTTAGTGTACATTGGGTTATACAATGGCTGTAATTCATATTACGTGGGAATGACCACTCGTACTTAGTGTACATCAGGTTATGCAGTGGCTGTAATTCATATTACGTGGGGATGACCACTCGTACTTAGTGTACATCGGGTTATGCAGTGGCTGTAATTCATATTACCAGGGATGACCACTTGCACTTAGTGTACATCGGGTTATGCAGTGGCTGTAATTCATATTACGTGGGGATGACCAGTCGTACTTTAAAAGAGCGTATCAGAGAACACATATACAGTATTAAAAGCAAAGATTTAAATAATGCTTTATACAAACACACTATAGAGTGTACAAAATATAAACAATGTTTATTTTCTATTTTAGAGGAAGTGCCTGTTGATCCTAGAGGTGGTGATTATAAGAATATTGTGGAACAAAAAGAAACTGCTTGGCAGATTAGAATAGGGGCTGATAAAAAGCCCGGTCTAAATGATGCAATTAACATCAAATGTTTTCTTAAATATAGGAAACTCACTATTAGGAAGTTTTAATTTATTTTCTGTGGTTCCCTGACAGTTTTATTTCCCAGTGCAGGCTGCTTTAATAATTTCAAGTGTGCTTTTAATTAATTAATTGCTTTGGATTTTTATTGGCTCACACAGTTTTAAACTAGGTATATTACTGTGGTTGCTTTGACTTGTTTTTATTGTTTGTGCTGAAGAAGTCCTGTTGAGACGAAAGCATGGAATAAAGTTTTTAGATGCTAAGCTACCTGCTTTCCAGTCTTCACTGACCATTAGTGCCACTGTCTGGTGTTTCTTGATGTGTATTTGGACCTTGGTTACAAGCTTTTTCAGTTTTGCCTTGACATATCAGTTGGGTCTTTGCAATACACCTATGAGAGAGCCAGGAAGATGTTTCCTGTATGCGTACAGCTTCATAATATGATCATGAAAAAGCAAGCTGGTTAGTCTCCATATGTGACAGTGACCAGTATTTCCAATATGGCCTAATTGCAGCTGCAGCAGCAGCAGATGGAGATGACAATACTCTGGAACTGGACAATGGACATATACAAATAGCCTCCCCTCAGATGGACAATGGACATATACAAATAGCCTCCCCTCAGATGGACAATGGACATATACAAATAGCCTCCCCTCGGATGTACAATGGACATATACAAATAGCCTCCCCTCAGATGGACAATGAACATATACAAATAGCGTCCCCTCAGATGGACAATGGACCAAATAGCCTCCCCTCAGATGGACAATGGACATATACAAATAGCCTCCCCTCAGATGGACAATGGACATTTACAAATAGCCTCCCCTCAGATAGACAATGGACATATACAAATAGCCTCCCCTCGGACGGCAACAAGTACATTACATGACATTCAAACCAACAGTGTCTGGTCAACAGTTGTAGGTGAATGTCATGTAGACTAAACTTCATCCATGCAAATGAGTTGCCAGAATGTCCTGGGCTATGAATGGGCTGGTTAAACTGTAAATCAGACATCAAATCAATGCAAAACATGTAGGAGGTTGTTGTGGGTCACAGTTGTCATCAGTTACACATGGGGGAGTTGACAAGATAATACCAAACTGGATGACAGAATGTGTCACAGGAACAGCATGTGTGGGATGTGTTCTCCATATACTGGGCTTTAAATGCAGCTCAGTGTTATATCCGTGGTGTTGCAGCAGTAGCATTGTTGCCTCACAGCAAGAGGTTCTCTCGTCCGATTCCCAGCTGAAGTGCGGGGAGTGCCTTCTGTGTGGAGTCTGCATGACATGCGTGAATGGGCGTGCCTTCGTTGAAGGTTGAACATTGAGCTGGCACCTTGGCATTCGTGACAATCTACTGCCAATCATTAGTGGACCGGAGTTCCGCTGTGGTGACCCCTAACCAGGAAAAGCCGAAAGACAAACAACAACAACCATTATCACTGTCAGTATGGAGAGTTTTGTTCATAACTACCTTATTGTCCAAGCAACATTCTATGGCCCTACTACTTCCTGCATGAGTTACTAATTTCTCAAGTATACCTTGAAATATTCCCCATCCAGCTTGCAGCAGTATCTCCTCTGTCCTTTCTGTTCAGCTCCATGCCTTCACTTGTTCCCATTATGGTGTGTTGAGCTCATACCATGTTTGCTCAGTTTGTTTTCTCCCTTCCAATATATGCATATTCCCACTTTCCATTTCTCTGCTTTAACTGAACACTCCATATGCTTTACCTTTTTGACAGCTGTTTGTTGCATGATTTCTACAAGTCCCATTTCCCTTTTTCAGCATACCCTTTAGAACTGCACATCCCGTTTTAGGCACAGTCTCACCAGCACCCGCACAACAAAAGGGTGAGTTCATCATCAGTGAAATGCACTCATCATCATATGCACCCCAGCATCATAATGGCATTTACTGTAGCTTTTTTTCACATTGCGTGATGTGATTCCCACTTAGGGCATTCATTATTATCCTCAGTTGTATTTTTTTCTCCTGCATTTGCCTTAAAACCATCTTGCCAAGACAGCATCACTTTGTGGACATCTCCTGCCAAAGATTAATAACCTTGCACTCTCTTAGATGAAATCTTATGTGCTACCTATCTAATATCAGTATCAGCTGTTGTGCGTCTGTGTTGTCTGCTTAATTTGAGAGTATTACTGCAGCCATTGCTGGAGGTCATTCAGTCCATAACATTTACCTTGACCTTGATAAGGCATTTAATACAGTTTTCCATGAGGGCATTATTGATGAGCTTACAAGCTTAAATATTAACCTCTGCATGATCATTGGACTGCATGTTTGGATCAAACACATTGAATGACAGCAGGTGGTACCTTCTCATCTAATAGACTAATCAATACTGGAGTTCATCAGGTCTCTCTAATACATCTACTTCTATATGGAGTCTACTTCTCTTACGCGCAAGGTCTGTGACTGCCCACAAACTGGGTGCTGTGATTCATTCCTCTACAGATTCTTATGGTCTGCAAGAGGATTTAGGTAGAATACAAAAAAATGCAGTGTAGCTGTCTTTTGAGAAACAAGTCTATCTGATTCATGATCACATATATGAAGCTTAGATTAAGCTCAATACCGTCATTAAAGAACTGGGTACATTCCTCAACAACAAACTGCTCTTTGGTCATTAAATATCAGTCATAGTCAGAACATCTTTTAAGTTAATTATTATCTTCTTTTTTTTTAAACAAGAAACATCTTTTTTAAATTATCACATATGACATGGGCAATCATACAGTTATGTAAATGAAAACAAACCATATTGACATAATTTTAGTTGCAAACATTATACAGCACAAGCCATATTTACATAATTGTAGTTCAAACATTATACATCACTTATAATCTATCCAGTCATTGTCAGTAAAGCATTACATAGCTCATTTAAATTCTGACTCCTTTTAATCGGGTCTATATTATAACAACAAATGATCAAAAGATCGAACGCTGTTATATTGACCCCTTAAAGTCGAAAACTAAAATGAGCGAACAACCAGAACAGTGAATTCTTTCCCAGGGAAAGAAATCGCTGTTCCCCCAAAAAAAAATAATAATAAAACACACTAAACACTATTTTAACTGGGGGACTTTGCCCCCCCTACACACCCCCCTACTTAAATATACCAACTCCAAGATCGCACTACAGTGGAGGAAACTGAACAACCCAGACAGCCGGCCCAGTGATTTCTTTCCCTGGGAAAGAAATCGCTGGTCTGGTTGTTCGCTCTTTTTAGTTTTCAACTTTAAGGGGTCGCTATGACAGCATTCGATCTTTTGATCATTCACTGTTGTAAAGTAGACCCTTTTAATCCTCGTTCCTCCTCTGCATATACTATTCCCACAATTCCCATTTTTCCTATGCAGTTTGCTCCTACCCTTTTCTAAAGATCCCAGTTCCAGTTGTTTTATCTCTGTTACTATATTCACTACTCCTAGTAAAGTTGATTTGGACTTTGATTTCCATTTTCTAGTAATTGCTTTTTTTGGCGGCCACCATAATTAGACTCAGCAAGGCCTTACTACATCTAGCTGAAAAAAATAATTTCCTTAGTTACAATTTGCTCACCCAATATCTCTGACAGAGCAGTCTGCAGGGAATCTTTAAAGTCTGCCAACTCATTGCACTCTCAGAAAATGTGTTTCCAGTCGCCTTGTTCTTCTCCATCACATCTCCAACATTTGCTGACTACCTGAGAAAAAATTCTTTGGAGTCTACTTGGGGTATATAAATACTTATGCTTTAAAGCAAAGAACCTAAATCTTCAAGACTTTGTTGCATATTTCAGAAACTTACATATACCCCCCATTGTTTCTTTGTGGCTTGCTTATCCAATCTCTCTTTCCAATCCTTTCTATTCTCCTTTGTTTGATTCTTATAGTTATCATGCAATATTTTGTATGTTCTACTAATTATTCTTTTTTTTTAACAGCAGCTTCTGTTCTAGTTTCTACTAAAAACTCTGCCAGAACAGGTATTTCACTTAAGAAACCCCTACTTCTTTCTCTTTGCCTGTACTCTGGTATCAATCCTTGATAGGGAAGGCAGTCACTATCCTGCAGTCCAAATAAAGTATTGGCCTCTTTCCATTCTGTAATGTTTCTCTCTCTCTCTTTACTCCCAAATACCTTGGTTCTTTTAATATTTTTCCAGTAAATTTCAGCTTCCTTTTGCCTATTGCCTATATCCTTAATTACAACCATCCCAATTAGCACAAACTCTTTTCTCTATTCTGAGGTTGGCTTAGATCTTAGAATACTTTCTACTACTTTATGAATATAATATTCTGAATGGTTATTGTTATTCTCCTTAAGAATCTGCATCCCAGATCCCAGTCTCTCCTTGTTTCCTGAGCTTTCCTAATTTCATCATCATCTCTTTCCATTTTGAATGATAGGTTTCTGCTTGTGCTGTGTATAGCAGCCTTAACTGTGTAGCTCTGAAATACCCCTTTAAATCTTTAAATCAGGTAATTACAAACTACCTTGTTCAACTGGAAGAATCAGCTTATCCCAATTGTCTCTTGCCCTCTTCACCTCCCAGATAAAATCCTTCAGCTCTTTATTAATTGCTATCCACAACTTCTCATCTGGTTGATAAAAATATGCCTGACCTGTGTATAAAACTAATGGGACTAAAATATTTTAACTGCTTGCATCTTGCTTTCCATATCCTTATAACAGAGCTTCCAATTTCTCAGTTTTTGTCTTATCTTTTGTTTAGTCTCTTCTCATGTATCCTTAGCTGCCATAACAGAACCCTTTTTTAATCCATACTCCTAAGTATGTCATTTTATCATGGCCATACAAATATGGATATTGCTCAACCAATTTGTGTGTAGGTACACCATTTTCAGCTATTACCTTTATTTTAGCTTCATTCATTTTTTATCCTGAAAAGATTTGAAACTGTCTCAAGGTGTTACACAACATTGAAATGCCCTTTTCTGGTTTATCAGATATAAAATAATATTATCTGCAAATAGAGCCAGCTTTTCTTGACTACCATACCAATTATATCCTTGAATTTGTGAATCTCTTATTTTCTTTGGCAATGGCTCTAAATATAGTGCAGATAACAAAGGGAAAAGAGGACACCTGTGCCTTATTCCTCTGCTCAAACAGAAATTATGAGAGAGGAACCTACCCACTGTAATTTCTGCCTCAGATCCCTCATATATCCTCCCAATTAACCTTATTGTATCAGGGAATACAAATGCTTTCCATTGCTCTGCTCATAACCTTTTAGTTTACTCTGTAAAATGCTTTCTCTGCATCAAGAGCCACCAAAAGCAATGGCATTTTCTTACATTCAGCTTCCCTCTGGATCATCAATGTTCTGTTAATGTTGTGAAATGTTTGCCTTTCCTCCACAAAACCACAATGATTCATGTCTATCAATTTTGCCATCATCTTTGCCATTTTTTAAACATTATAGACATAACCTCTTTATAATCTGATTCAGGATTGAAAGGGGCCTGGATGAAGCTGGATCTGATGGTTCTTTTCCCTCTTTAGGTATTACAGCCATGACCGCTTTCTTCCAGGAAGTTGGTGCTTCTCTTCCATCAGTTGTTTCCCTCCTAGCTTCCAAACTTCCACAGGAATACTGTCTATTCCTGGGGACTTTCCCGTAGACTGGTTATACATCACTATTTTTAGCTCTTCTCCTCCTATCCTAACTATTAGTAATCAAGCCTAATCTACATCTCGCCTTGGGATATTTAATTCTTCCATAAACATTTCCATTTGTACCTTTTCTTGATCTCCATATTTCTCTACTTTATACCAACTGTCATAAAAATACATAAATATTTCTAGTAACTCTACAGGCTCTCTTGTTTTCTTCCTTGTTATAGGCTGCCTAAGCTTGGCAACAACCATTTCTACTTTCTATCACCATAGTCTTTGCACTAAAAGTTTTTGTGCTTTGGCATTATTATCAAAAAACAGTTGCTTAAAAGCAATCTTTCTAAGCTCATGCATATTATCAAGGTAAGCCCTTATTTTTTGTTTAGCATTCTGCAGTTGCCCCCTTCTTGTTGTGTGAGATCCCCCTTATTCCTATTCTGCAATACTTTAACATTTTTCAGTCCCTCTAAATTATTCTTGTTGCTTCTTAACCATATTTGCCTTCTTTTTATGTCGACTTTATTTTTAATCTCCACTTTAATTTTATCCCACTCCCTAGCTATATTTTCGGGAGAAATTTCTATCTTCTATAACTTCTGAATAATTTCCACTACGTATTCCTTAAAGTCTTTTCTTTTTGTCAGATAGGCAGGGAAGCACTGTTGCCTCATTTTTATTTCATTATCCTGCATGTTTATATTAGTTATTATTGGCATGTGATCTGAAATAGTTATTGGATGCATATCAAAACTTTCAATTAAATGCACATGTTCCTGTGAAATCTAAGTTCTGTCTAGCCTTGTCAGTTTTTGTATCTTGAGGAATAATATATAAATTGACTCTGAATTCCTGCTACTGAATTCACATCTTCCATGCTAAGTATTTTCACAAATTTCTTTAAAGATCTACCCTCCTTTGTTATATTTTTCCTTCTGAGCTCCCCAGACATGCCGCCGTGCTGAAAATCAAATTCCATTCCTCACCTATAAGAAATATTCCCTGCTGGAAATGATTCTTTCTCCCAAAATGTTCTTAAACTCCATTATATCAGTCTTAGGTGGAATATAAATACATGCAAGTGTAATCCTTCCCCCTAGTACTACATATCTGCCACTATTATCTTTTTTATCCTCTTCTATCACTATTGGAGCTTCTCTTGTAATTAATATAAATACTCCTCTTTTCCTTTGTCCCAGATATTGTGCTGAATAACCATCCTGAAAACCTTTCTTTATCAAATTCACTTCACTTCTTTCCAAATGTGTTTCCTGTAGCATAACTATTTCCACTCTGCATGTTTAATTTAGTTCAGTACTCTTTCTTTTTTATATATATCTTTCAGTCCATTAACATTGAAAGATAATATCTTTATTCTTTATTGAGCACTTTTCTCTGGACGTATCAATAGACTTCTTCAGAATCAATTAATTAGTATTACAAACCATTTAAAAAACTCTCCAATAGAATCACATGCTCTGAAACACCAATGAATATTCATCACTAAATGAATATGCATTAAGATTTAACCTGTAGTCGCCAACAACTTTTGCAGCACACCCTAACAAAACCATATTAAAATAGTGGTATCAACAAAAAATTCAACCAATCACAAATACAAAGAAATAAATATTAATATATAAAAACATCTCAATATAAGTATTGTAAAAACATAAGAAACAAGATTACTGATTCTGCTTAGACATTGTAAGAATGAAGTCATAACACACTACTAATGGACATGTGATCATTGAGGCCAGGTGAAACACAGACATTTAATTCAATTTGCCATACCAATTCTTTAAATTCTACTAAATCAACCCACAGCCCCCTCTCGGATCAAAACCAACCCCTTCAATGACAAAAAACTGGAAGCTGTGCAGGGGAAACTTATCAATATACTTAACCAAGGCACTGTTTCCATTCTTGTTTCTTAAATCTAAATTGTGCTCGTATATCCTCTCCCTACATTTTCTTTGCATTTTTCCAACATAAAAGGTGATGCAGAGGTTGCTTTGAACCACATAGATCACCCCTTTAGAGTTACAGTTAAACTATCCATTAAGTTTGATTGTTCATTTGTTAACCATAACACTTTCTCTATTAGGAAAAAACTTACATTGCTTACAACACCTGCATTTGTAAGTACCTATTTTTTTTTTCAAATAATGTGGGCCACATACACTTCTGTCATTATTGCATTCTAGATAGATTTTAAAAGTTTTTCCCACCTCTTAAAAACTAAGTGTGGCTTGTTACCACAAATGATGGGATGAATACCTTAAGGGGCAAGCCTATCCAAAACCTAATTCTGACTTTAACAAGTATCCAGCAGAATGATTGGAGCAGCCACCCAATCTTGAGCCAATAAGGAATATAGATAACTCTTCAGCTCCTCCCAGTGCAGCCCCTTTAAGTGAGAATTCATTGAGAAGGTCAGAGACACTAAGGAATTGCAGGAACTCATTAGGAGCCAATGAGAGTCTCCACAGAGGGAGCTTGAACCAACACTATTGGCAGAGCAACTAGAGGCGGAACCAGAGGAGAAGGAGGAATTGATGCCAACTGTTTTTTCTTCAGAAAATGATTTACTGAATTTTGACGAGCTGTATAAATCCGTTATTATTAACTACAAAGGTGACTTTAAACTTCATAATTTTTCTGACTACATTTTTGAGTAATGTAGCTGAAGTGTTAATTAGAGGGCTGAATTTTATGCCCACCACCTGGTTATGTATTTGTAAACTTATTATTGACCTAAAAGTCTATTTGAGGAAATTAAATTTTAAACTTATTTTTAACAATGACAGTACTGAATATACCCCCAATGGCCTGCTCATGACCGGGATACCCTCACGAATAAAACATGTTTTCCAGGATATCACAATGAAGTTTTACAGTTTAAAATGAAAACACTTAAATATTCTTTCTGCCAAGGATTAAAGGAATTTTTTTAAGTATTCGTGAAGGCTTCTACTTCCTGTGGTGTGGATTACAACCTGTATAATTTAACCCAGCATTGCCTTTATGTTTGACGATCTTAGAGAAGCTCTGTGAATTTGATTTCAGAGCTTTGCTTTCTGGGCAAACTGAGACTTTTGAGAACAATTTATCTCGGTCAGAATGTACCCTTCTAAAACAGCTGTATCAGAATAAGAACCAGCTGGTAATGAAGCCCGACAAGGGCAGGGGGATTATTATCATGTATAAAATGGATTATGTAAACAGGATGAACTTGCATTTATTGGACAGTGATTTTTATGGGGAGTCTTCATTGAACAGTGTTCATATAACATACAAAAAGTAGATGTAATGATTAAAGATTTTTTAGATCATGTTCAAATTACTTATGAGCTTTCACTGTTCTTAAGTTCTAAATTTCCTGTAGTGCCCTCAATTTTCGGCATACCAAAGATACACAAGGACATAAACGACCCCACCTTTAAGGCCTGTAGTCAATGCTAGCAAATCCAAAATCCATTCGCTTGCTAAATTTGTGGATATTACCCTTAAAATATTTATGAATTTTTTAAGCACTTATGTGTTGATTCTTGGGATTTTTTTGACTAAACTTAATGATGTGATTTTTAGTAAAGACATTATTTTCTTGACTGTAGATGTTGTGAATTTATTTAAAGTGATACCACATGATGTTGATATGGATTGGCTTTGCAAATTTTTGCTAGACTTGAAGCACTTTAGGAATGAAGAGATTGGCATGTTATGTGACTTTATGGAGACTGTTTTAAGTAATAACTATGTTCACTTTGAAGGGCAATATTTTTTTGCAGAGGCAAGGAGTAGCAATGTTGCAGTAGGAAAATAAATATATTTTTCTTCTCATCCTGAGCTTTGAAGCCTATATATCCAATATTTGGATGGCATTTTTATTTTATGGAACAAAAATATTTTTGACAAAGGGCATTTAATTGCATATCTTCACAACACAACATCTTTTCTTAAATTTGCTTACAGTTATAGTGACTCAAAAATTAATTAGTTATATGTTCACATAGTTAAAGACTGTGTGAATAGGTGACTTGTGAGTAATATCTGCAGGATGCCTACCTATTCCAATAGTTTACTCCATTATACTAGTTTTCATCCGGAACACCAGAAAAAGAGAATTATTAAAGGACAATTAGTAAGGCTTACAAGAATGGTTTCAGATGACAAGTTATGGAAACAATATGATATCCTGGAAAACATGTTTTATTCACGAGGGTATCCCGAAGAGATAGTAGAAAAGATCAAGGATGATGTTATATCAAAAAGAAAACAAGGGATCTATATGCCCCTTCTAATAGTAGATAATTCAGAAGCTAAGGTTAATATTTCCTGTACCCCCTCTACAAAGAATTATTTATATTCTTTTGTAACTAGGTTTAGTACTGATTATAAATCTATATTTGATATATTTAAAACAAATTGGTGTATCTTTGCCTATTTTGAGGGGGTTTCAGATATAATAGGTAACAAGCCACACTTAGTTTTTAAGAGGGGGAAAACTTTTGAAAACTCTCTAGAAGGTAATAATGACAGAAGTGGTAGTAATCTGCATAATTTGGACAAACCAGGAACAAGATCAAACTGAGAAATTGTAATCCACACCACAGGAGGAAGAAGCCTTCACGAATGTTTAAAACATTCCTTTAATCCTTGGCAGAAAGAGTATATAAGTTCTTTTGTTTTAAACAATGAAGTTTTACGGTTTAAAATGAAAACGCTTATATACTCTTTCTGCCAAGGATTAAAGGAATTTTTTTAAGCATTCATGAAGGCTTCTACTTCCTGTGGTGTGGATTACAACCTGTATAATTTGAAAAAAATAGGTATGTACAAATGCGGGTGTTGTAAGCAATGTAAGTTTATTCCTAATAGAGAGTGTTATGGTTAACAAATGAACAATCAAACCTAATGGGTATTTTAACTGTAACTCTAAAGGGGTAATTTATGTGGCCTGATGTAACCTCTGCAATGCATTTTATGTTGAGATGATGGAGAGAAGATTTAGGGAGAGGATATACAAGCACAGTTTAGATTTAAGAAACAAGAATGGAAACAATGCCTTGCTTAAGCATATTGATAACGTTCCCCTGCACAGCTTCTATTTTTTTTTTGTCATTAAAGGGGTTGATTTTGATCTGAGAAGGAGGTTGTGGATTGAGTTGGTAGAATTTAAAGAATTGGTATGGCAAATTGAATTAAATGGTTGTGTTTCACTTGGCCTCAGTGATCACTTGTCCATAAGTAGTGTGTTACGACTTTGTTGTACACTGTCTAAGAAGAATCAATAATCTTGTTTCTTATTTTTTTTACAGTACTTATTTTGAGATGTTTAATATTTATTTCTTTGTGTTTGTGATGGATTGAATTCATTTTGCTGGAACCACTATTTTAATATGGTGTGGTTAGGAGGTGGTGCAAAATTTGTCAGCAAACAATGGTTAATTCTTAATGCATATTCATTTAGAGATAAATTTTCATTGGTGTTTCAGATCATATGATTCTGTTGGAGGGTTTTATAAATGGTTTGTAATACTAACTAATTGATTCTGAAGAAGTCTATTGATACATCCAGACAAAATCGCCCAGTAAAGAATAAAGTGTATATCTCCATGGATTTGTTTGCTTTACTGGTAGCGGTTCGTTAATTTCATTTTCCGGTTATTTAGTTATTTGTAGTCTTATTGAAGCAAATATTATTAATACTGAAGAAGAAATAGGGTGGTTAGAATACTGCTGGCGAGTAAGGCTAAATGCCTGCTTTCCACCAGGACTAAATAGAGAAGAACTTGTCAGCTATCTGAAAAGGAAAGGGTTAAAGCACTAGGAACATGTGTTTTTAGTAAGGTCATGTGATGTTATGTCAGGTAATGGTTTTTAAGATATTTAAACATGAATTTTGCTGTTTACTTCAGTCTGAAGAAGTCTTTGTAAAGGAGTTAGGAGATGAAAGCACTTACTGAAGCTTTTATTTTGTTCTTGTTGCATTAAACCTTTTGTTTATTCATCTGGGAGCCCGTGGATATGTTTTTTGCTGATTTTGACTGTTTGTGCTGCTGTTTGTGAATACTTGCACTTCTCACTAGGCTACATGGCTACACTTGACATGGTTATTCAGACCACTTGCTTAGTACTAATCTGAACCTATAAGATAATCTTGCTCATCAAATTCAGTGCACACTCCAACACAGCTGTACTAAACAAGAGTAGCCTTATCACTGAATCCATGCAGCTTTCTGACTTTTACATGACAGCTCATCAATATCAACCTCTCTACACTTCTGCTCAGAAAACAAGTTTACAATACACTCCATCTATGTGGGATCCACTGATAAAGAGTTGCAAAAGTTACAAGGTCACACCAAATCTTCATATGGCATAAAAACAATATTTAATTGTTCTTTTCTGTTCATGGTGGATTAAGCTCCCTCCAGCACTCCCTTTACTCACTATTCTTACATCCAAGTGACACATTTAGAGAACTGTAAGTATCCTTCGATCTCACCTCCTATAATGTTATTTGTCCCTGCCTTCCTGTGAAGCAGGGTCAGATGCCTTGCTGAATCCTTAATACACCACAACCACATTGTTCACTTTGCCTAGGTTAGTGGTGACCTACCCACAGACCTGAAACATGTTGGAAGGGTAAGAAACCTGCTGGGTGAAAACATGCTGCCTATCATCAGTCAGAGAATGATATTCAGGAACTCCACCAGCCTGCTGCACTTAATGCCAGCCATGATTTAAAAAGGCCTGCAAGTGCCAAGGCACTTCCTATAACTGCCATTATGAAAGGGAATGCTGCACCACTGGCATCTTCTAGTACTATAGTGAATGTTAAAAAAAGAATTATTTATGGTGAGAACCACTCCCTGCTAATTTTCATTACTAGACTTAGTCTTGGTGTGACTGTTCAGCTTATTGTGTATTACAAATTGTAAATATAATGTAACTTGTGTGCTGTAGAGCTCAAGTTTACCCATGGTGAAAGGAAAACAGAGTGTTAATGCCCTTACCCAGTCAGTAGAGAGGCACGCATAAAAACAAGACAGACATGAAGGAATTCAGAGGTAGACACTTTGCTATGTGAGCAGTGCAGTCATTACAAAAATGAAGCACCTTCTGCGTCTTTTTTAATGAAAATGCAGTTAAAACAAAAACACTTCACTCAGCATCTTACTTGGAAAATACTGAGATGGCAAAAACAACTGTTATCAGGTAGGTTAACAAATTAGCTCTTAATTGCATTTCCCTTTGTCAAGTAAATTAAATATGAGCAGTGCTGTTTTTGTGTGTTAGAAAAGATCTTGTCTACATAATAAAAGCAGGCAGATCCATTTGTGTCTTTTTTGCCAATTATTGATTTGGAGTTGTTTTGTACAAGACTCAGTTCCAGAACATTGTTAACCGTGAAACTTCCTTATGTCAAGGTAGTAATTATTTAGAAGAAGGCATACGCAAATCAGCACCACAGACAGTATTTTGCTTTTTAATGCTTCAAAAGCTACTGTTGTTATACTGAATTTACAATGATTGTATCTTCATTAATTTATTAAAAGCTAGCAGGTGACATCAGTGTCTCTGTTACGCAATTAGTCACTTGCATGATTCTCTGCACTGAAGTTCGTCTCCAATATGTGTCTTTCCTGAGTGATGTTGCTCGGTTACTTAAAAGCTGAGATGTCCCACTTGTGTCATAACCTTGCATTTAGCCATTTAGCTTCAGCCTCAGTATGTGTATATTGTTATATATAATATATATATATATATATATATATATATATATATATATATAATATATATGGACAGTAATTATTTAACCTGCATTTCTTACAAATCTTTGACCGGCTTCTGTCATATACTGTCAGACTACAAATAAGTCACAAATGTTTATATTCACATTCCACTATCCCACTCCTTCACTGTACAATTTATGTCTAGTCACTTTGTCAGGATCTTCCAAAAGCAAAACATATATAAATAACTATATTTTAAATCACTAACACCACTGCTATGGATAGTTCATTATTTAGTTAAAAATGAAACCAGAATCGGGGTGCTAGTAACATCAACAAATAAACTGAATGTAAATTATTTCATGGCTTGAGACCCAGTTTAGATCTACATGTAGAATGATACTAGTTTGAAGACCCAGTTTAGATCCACGTGTAATATGATGCTAGTTTGAAGACCCAGTTTAGATCCACATGTAATATGATGCTAGTTTGAAGACCCAGTTTAGATCTACATGTAAAATGATACTAGTGTGAAGACCCAGTTTAGATCCACGTGTACTATCATGCTAGTTTGAAGACCCAGTTTAGATCCACGTGTAATATGATGCTAGTTTGAAGACCCAGTTTAGATCTACATGTAAAATGATACTAGTGTGAAGACCCAGTTTAGATCCACGTGTACTATGATGCTAGTTTGAAGACCCAGTTTAGATCTACATGTAAAATGATACTAGTGTGAAGACCCAGTTTAGATCCACGTGTAATATGATGCTAGTTTGAAGACCCAGTTTAGATCCACGTGTAATATGATGCTAGTTTGAAGACCCAGTTTAGATCCACGTGTAATATGATGCTAGTGTGAAGACCCAGTTTAGATCCACGTGTAATATGATACTAGTGTGAAGACCCAGTTTAGATCCACGTGTAATATGATGCTAGTGTGAAGACCCAGTTTAGATCCACGTGTAATATGATGCTAGTTTGAAGTCCCAGTTTGGATCTCCATGTAATATGATACTAGTTAATTATTTGTCTTCTTGTCGGTTGATTCCTATGGATGAAAGTTTCTTATCTTCTTATAGACGAGCAAAACCATAGTAAACCATAATTCAACACACCGGGACAAAATTGTGGAAGCACTTTGTCATGTAGGAGCACCAGCAGTAGCCTGCAAATTCACCGGACACATGGAAGATGTACGGACAGGCACAAAGAACAAAATAGTGGCAGGTATCACCTAGCAAAGGTGAGAAAACACACAGTGGTGGCCGTAGAAAAAATATCTGATAGATAGCATGAGGGCTGAATTACATTAAAAGGTAATTAAGAGCAGGCACGGATATATTGAGGCCTGCTGATGACGGATATACTGAGGCCTGCTGATGGTGCTTCAGTCTCCCCAATGTCAAGAGTTATGATCTGCAGCTGGTCATGTAGCCACACTCCAGTCAGAAAGATTTATTCTGTCCATTAATATCTCTTTAGAAGTATAGGAAACTTTCTTCAGGAAGTGTAGCATGTGAGTACTGCAGGACACTTCCTTCAGGAGGTGTGTCTGGTGACAGTCTATATAACCCTTCCTTTAGGGAGGATGTGGCTGGTGACAGTCTATAGGAACATTCCTCAGGGAGTGTGACTGGTGACAGAACTATAGAACACTTCCTTCAGAGTGCAAGGCTGGTAACAGTCTATAGAACACATCCTTCAGAAGGTGTGGCTGGTGACAGTCTATAGAGTACTTCCTTCATGAGGTGTGACTGGTGACAGTTTATACTACACTTCCTTCAGTGAGTATGGCTGATGCCAGTTTATAGAACACTTTCTTCATGAGGTTTGGGTGGTGGCAGTCTATAGAACACTTCCTTCATGGGATGTGGCTGGTGACACCCTGTAGAACACTTCCTTTAGGGGGTGTGGCTGATGACAGTCTATACAGCATGTCCTTCAGGAGGTGTGGCTGGTGATGGTCCATAGAGCACTTCCTTCAGGAGGTGTGGTTGGAGACAGTCTATAGAACACTTTCTTCAGGAGGTGTGTCTGATGACAGTCTATAAAAGATTGCCTTCAGGAGGTATGGCTGGTGACAGTCTATAAAAGACTTACTTCAGGGGTGTGGCTGGTGACAGTCTGTAGAAAACTTCCTTCAGGAGGTGTGGCTAGTGATAATCTATAGAACACTTCCTTCAGGACTTGTGACTGGTGACAGTATTCTAGAACACTTCATTCTCTGTGTGGCTAGTACTACTCAACATTTCCTTCCTGGGGTGTGGCTGGTGACAGTACTATCAAAAACTTCCTTCAGGAGGTGTAGCTGGGGACAGTCTATAGAACACTTTCTTCAGGGGGTATGACTGGTGCCAGTACTATAGAACACTTTCTTCAGGAGGTGTGGCTGGTGACAGTCTGTAGAACACTTCCTTCATGAGGATTGGGTGGTGGCTGTATATAGAGAACTTACTTCATATTATGTGGCTGGTGACAGTCTGTAGAGCACTTCCTTCAGGAGGTGTGGCTACTGACAGTCTATAGAACATGTCCTTCAAGAGTTGTGGCTGGTGACAGCCTATAGAACACTTCCTTCAAAAGCTGTGGCTTGTGACAGTGCTACAGAACACTTCCTTCAGGAGGAGTAGCTGGTGACAGTTTATAGAACAGTTCTTTCAGGAATTTTGGCTAGTTAAAGTGCTATAGAACACTTCTCTCAGGAGATGTGCCTGTTGACAGCTTATAGAGCACTTCCTTCAGGAGGTATGACTGGTGACAGTCTATAGAACACTTCTTTCCATGGTGAGGCTGGTAACAGTCTATAAAACAGATGTGTTTGTCACCTTTCAAAAGAAACAACTGAAAAAGTTCTGTTCAAAACAAAATTGCAGCCATATTTGGAATGTAGACACTCTGTAATTCCATTGGTCATGAATGTTCCTCTAAGCATTTTCACACTTTCCAAAGATTCCCAAGGTACTTCTAAAGATTCCTCATGCTAGAAAATGTTGATGCCTGTGCGCTCAGTGAGACATGGTTTAAAGCTGCAAAGAACACACTGAAAGTGCAAGGCTATAATGCCTTCCACGTAGTTAGACCAGATACAACACAGACAGAGACTAAAGGGGGAGGTGTTTCAATTTAACTCAAAAATAAATATACCCCAAGGATGATCAAACAGAACAATGCACTTCAGCTTCTATACATTCAAATCACCATAGACAAAATCCCATACTACTTCCTTGCAAGCTATAGGCCCCCCTCCCTCTATGACCAAAGTAACTCATGACATGTACTTAAGCTTATAGGTTCATAGGATGATACTAGGGTATTGGCCCAGAGGACCTTATAAGCCTAGCCAAGAATTTCGCCCATGTTCCCTCAAAGTCAGCACCTGTTTCCCCTGTCCAGCAACAACACAGGTTGGATCCCAAGGGTGTATTTTCTGTTTCCCATCCAGTCGTCCAGGTTCCTCTTAAAGAGGGCTAGAGAGGTACTCTGCTTGACATGGAGAGGGTGTCTATTTCACAGATGGGGAAGTCTTTGGGAATCAAATGTATCCTGCCAACAGGTCCTGTTAATGTTACAGACCAGGTTAAGGGTTTGTGTGTGGGTTGCGAGTGTGGAGTTTCACTTACGGATATGCAACTCCAACAAGGCTGGATCTGAGATGCCCTTGTATGCCAGACACAGGTCACTTCCGCATAGTTTGTATGGGACTGAGTAGAGGGACAGGGCTTTTAGCATCTCTGTATAGGATTGGTGTTTGAGACCCTGGATTTTCATAGTCAGGAACCTCTGTGGTCTGTCCAGCTGCTGCATGTGCTTGACAAGGTACATACCAAAGGGGGCATTTTACTCGATAATGGGTCTGATGAGGGAGGAGTACAGGGATGTTATGTTCCTTGATGAAATACCCTTATTTATTATGTGGGCCATGTAGAAAGCCTTCCATACAATGGAGGCAATTTGGTGGTCAAAAGTCAGGTTGCTATCAACCTGGAAGCCCAACTCCCTCACGACTGATTGCGTGCTTATCGCATTGTTATTAATGACATAATTAGTGGGGATGTGTATTGGAAACACTCACAATCCAACTCAACCTAAGCTATTTAGGGATGACTTTCATTACCCACCTATTAACTGGGAATCATTTACAGCACCAGACATGCATGCTGGCACAGAGATTTCTGGATTTCTGCCTGAACCAGATTGTCAGTACACCGACCAGGAGTTCAGACATACTGGATCTGATCTTCAATAGTAATGGGCACTGCTACATATCTCATAAGTGAATGTCTTCTCTTGTAAGGTCAGAACACAAAATGGTCTCATATGAAGTAAAAATAAAACCTGGAACCCCAGCTAAACCTGAAATGTCCAGGAACTACTCTAAGTCTAATGTCCGACTTTTAAGCAATAACCTGGGAAAATCTCAGGTCCCATAAACCCTGAAAACACTGCTGCCTACACAGATCCATTCACAAAAACCCTGTACAAGCATGTTAATAGCTGCATAGAGGCAGCTGTACCCACTAGGAAGAAGTACAGAACTAACTCGAAAAACAAGCCACCCTGGTGGAATCACAACATCAATAGGCTGTATAACATGGGGAAAAGAATCATGGCAAAAATTAGGAGGCATAGCACCCAACAGGATAAAAGCGGTCTCATCAAACTAAGCAAAGAATACAGAGGACAATTAAGGGTTGTCAAAGCCAAATTTCAGGTAAATTTGGCCTCCCAGGCCAAAGACAACTACAAGGCATTCTTTAGCTATGTTCACAGCCTCAAAGGCAATACACAATCGTATGCAGAACTCATTGTTACTGGAGCCACGTATACTGAGCCAGAAGATATACCTAACCTACTGGTCAACAAATTCAGCTCTCCCTTTACACTTCTCTCCCTCTCAACCTCCTGTTAGGATATACCATGAAATATACCCCCCCACACACACACTATCACTATGGAACAGGTCCTCAATGCTGTCTCTAAGGCCAGAAAACACTGCATCAGTGGACCCAGACAGTATTCCATGATGTCTTCTAAATAGCATGAAACATGATTTATCAGGCCGTCTGGAACTAATCTCCAAACAGGTTTCATGCTGCATGAATGCCGAACAGTAAAGGCCAACCCTCTGCACAAAGGTAGGCCATCTACAGACCCAGGAAACTATAGAACCAGAAGTCTCTTTAGTCTTAAATGCAAAGCCATAGAAAGAAATGTTATGGAAATGATGAATAATGACATAGGAAACCTGCAGAGAGTGGACCCAACCCAATTTGGTTTCATCAGGGGCAGGTCATGCCTACTCAACCTGGTGGACTACTTTGAGAAAGTCATCAAAGCAATGGATGAAGGCAAAATGGCTCACACTGCCACAACATTTGATACAATACCCCGCTCGGGCACTGTTTACAAACAAAAGAGGTTTGGAATAAACCCTTAAGTCATCCAGCTGATAGCCAGCTGGCTCACAGAAAGGACCCAGGAAGATAGAATTGGGGAGTCCACTTCTAGAAGGAAGCCAGTCACAAGAGGAGTTCCTCAGGGATCAGTCCTGGGACTGCTCCTTTTTGACAGATACTTCTCTGAAGTCAAGGCCAATGTCAAGGGCCTCTGGCTGACTAAATTTGCAGATGATTGCAAATTAGGAGCAGTCATAGAATCTTACACTGACATAAATACTTTCCAGGAAGGGCTGACACAGACAAATAACTTGTGCCTGAGTCGTGGACTAAAACTAAATGCCAAGAAATGCATAATAGTATCCTTCTGGAAGTCATCCAACCCAGATAACTATCATATTGACAACACATCCCTAAGTCTTAACCCAGTAGTCACACACATTCAGAAAAGATTACCAAAGATAATTTTTGTAACCCCTTTTTGGCCCAGGCAAAGTTGGTTTTCACTTTTAATGGCTTTGGTCATTGGCAATTACCACAAGCTTCCTCAAAGACTAGATCTACTCACACATCAGAGTGAATGGTACACGGTACACCCCAACTTATAGCAATTGCAACTGACAGCTTGGACGATTCTATTTTGATATCTTTCAGACACCTGTTTCATAAGCATGGGTAGCAGGTATGTAAGGAGGCAAGAAAACCTGCAATGTGAAAATCTTACGTTTACAAGTGGAAGAGGTTTTCTAGGTTGTGCCTAGCCAATAACAGAGATCAGAAAAGGGTTTTGACCTCTCTGGTTTTGAAATGTTTGTGTGAGCAACTTAGAAATGGTTTGTTATATGCTTATTTCAAAATGCATCTCAGGTCATCTTAGCTTGTCTGCCCATGGATCCCCCTCTTGCTTCTGTTTTTGTGGTCAAGCAGTTTATGAAAGGAGTGCTGCATGTGAGACTCCCTTGAAAGCAAACTCCTCCTCCTTAGGAGCTCAGCTTTGTTCTTGAAAAATTGACCTTGCCTCCTTTTGACCCTGTCTATCATGCTGATTTATGGTTCTTTATGGAAGACCATTTACTCATTGCTCTACATCTGCAGTATGACTCTCTGAGCTGCAAGTTCTCATGAACGGCCTTATTTTTCACAGAAACACAGTTGTGTTATGCACTAATCCATCATTTATGCCTTAGTGACAGCTGCCCTCTACAAAGCAAAAAACACAGCATCAGTGGGACGGGACGGTGTCCCAGGCTGCGTCTTACATGAACTCCAAGAAGAACTGAGCCCTCACATAAAGTCACTGTTCATTCTCAGCCTTACTACAGGATATGTACCCAAGGAATGGCGTACAGCAACAGTGGTCCCACTCCACAAAGGTGGTGCCACAACGGACCCCAGAAACTATCGCCCTATAAGCCTGACTAGCCTGGTCTGCAAAGCTATGGAGCATATCATCATGAAACTCATAAACAAAGACATTGGGAACCTCCAAACACTGGATCCTACCCAATTCGGCTTTGTTAAGGGCAGATCTTGCCTCTTGAACCTGGTCGACTTCTTAACAGTCACCAAGGCCATAGATGAAGGGAAGGTAGTCCACACAGCCTACCTGGACCTCGCAAAAGCCTTCGACACAATACCCCACTCGGGCATCATAAATAAGCTCACCAGCTTAAATATCAACCCTATGTCACAAGATGGGTTGCAAACTGGCTCAGGGATAGAACCCACATGGTCAGAATTGCAGGTGCCATGTCAGACTCTAAACCAGTTACAAGTGGCGTCCCACAAGGCTCAGTCCTGGGACCTCTCTTGTTCGGTATATATTTCTCTGAGGTACAGGCTAACATGGGAGGACTATGGCTGACCAGGTTCGCAGATGACTGCAAACTGGGTGCCATAATCGCGACTGCGACTGACACAAGCATCCTCCAAAAAGGTCTCACAGAGATGGATAACTGGTGCCAGAGCCATGGCCTAAAGCTAAATGCCAAAAAGTGCATAGTCATCCCCTTTGGGAAAAACAAAGTGCCCACAAATTGCCACATAGGTGGTAATCCATTAAGTACGGAAGAAATAATTAGGGATTTGGGGACCCAAGTAGATAGCAATCTCTCCTTTGGCAATCACGTTGCCAAAGTGGTTAGAAAGACCTTCTATATAGCCCACCTTATCATGAAAGGGTTCACATCTAGATCAAGAGAGGTCAGTGTGCCCCTCTACTCATCACTCATCAGGCCCATAATTGAATACAATGCCCCATTTGGGATGTACCTTACCCGACACCTGCAGCAACTGGAAAGACCCCAAAAGTACATCACCAAGAGGATCAAGGGACTCAAACAGATGCCCTACGCAGTTAGGCTAAAGAAACGCCAGCTCTACTCAGTTGCTTACCGCCTACTCAGAGGCGATCTGTGCCTGACGTATAAAGCCATGTCCAACCCAGAATTAATGGACATGCTCCACCTCAAGAAATCCAAATCCCTTAGAGCTACACATTTCAGGGACTTAAACCTCAGCACAGAAATAAATAAGACATGCTGGAGGGACATATTCATATCCCAGAGGCTCCCCTCACTCTGGAACAAAATCCCAATACATGTTAGGCAGAGTCCCTCAAGAAATCTTGACGAGTGGATGGGAGATCATAGGTTTACCCCTGGGATCTCTTCTGTGTCCCTACTAGACAGAGGCACAGTAAACTAACCTCAAATGGGCTATCTTCTGTGACCTACTATACAGAGGCACAGTCAACTAATCTAAAAGGGTGGCGAAAGCCAAACACACTCTGGCTAGGCTTATAAATGCCCTAGGGCAGATAACCTAGTATCAACCTATGAACCTATAATTTGTTTATGAAATTTCCTAGAATCAAGCTATTGATCATCCAGTGCTATCATCATCATCATCAACAACCCCCTTTTCCCCATTTTTTCTACATGGGATCAGGGTGTCATGTTAACTAATACCATCTCTCTTGATTCAATACCACATTCCAACCTTCTTGGACACTCATACCTGAATGTCATAGATCTTCTCTCCCACAGTCTATCTACCTCTTTGCTGGACACCTTCATTTCCTCTTACCTTCATCTTGTCTGTTTCAAATCTTCTTCACCAGATTGTCTTCTGCTTTTTTGCACATGGGCCTAAACCACAGTAATCTGTTCTGTTTGATATTTTCTGTAATTGCAGCTACTTTGATTTCTGCTCTTATGTCATCATTTCTTTGTCTGTCCCACAGTGTGCCTCCTACCACCCTTCTCAGGCACTGCCGTTCCATCACCTCTAGTTTTCTCATCTGCTCTGCCTTTAAGGTCCAGGTTTCTGTACCATACAGTAATACTGGTTGCACCACTGTTTTGTACACCTTACATTTCAGCTTCTTTAGCATTCTTCTGCCATACACAACACCTGACACTCTGTGCCAGTTAGCTAGTTAGCTGCAGCCCCTCTGAGTCTAGCTTTGACCTCTTTATTCAGACTTCCCTTCTCCTCAACCACCCCACCCAGACACTTGAAGGTATTAACTTATTCCACTATCTTCACTTCTATCTCAATTCACAACTTCTGATTTCCCCAGTTTGCTGTCATTACCACTTGGTTACCTGTACTTATTACTTAGAAGATCAGTTGCTGTAATGGTTAAGGTCTCCAACTCTCATGCACAAGGTACAAGGTTCCTTCCTGACCTCTGGTTAATGCCTGTTTGGAATTTGCATGTTCTCCCTGTCTCTCTGTGGGGTTTCCCCACCTCTGAAAAACATGCTGAGTGTTTCCATCTCAAACTCACCAATGAATGGAGCTGTTGGCAGTAGCTCAGACTCTATATGGTGCTCTGTAGAGAAAGAAATGTACAGACCAATCACTCTGGACATCTACTGCGGTGCATAGTATCCTCAAGATAGGAGAACACAGATCACACACTGTGGTAGGGCTCTGCGTGATTCGGTCATGCTGACTAATGCCCCAGTGGTCTATACTGATCTAAAACAAAAAGAGATAAAAAATCTACATACTGTAGATGTCCACAGGCACTGCAGGTACTACCTTGACAGAAAAATGACCTTTATAAACACTGAACAGTTGTTTGTCTCCTATACAGGGCTACAAAGGGTCTGCCTGTCTTTAAGCAAACTATTGTATGATGGTTGCCTTCTGCTATTGTTTACCGTTACTCCCACCATGGTAAATCACTTCTAAGTAGGGTTAAGGCTCACTCAACTAGGGCCTTATTCTCTTTGATGACATACTGGAAAGGGGTGGACTGTTGGAGCATTTTAGAGGCAGCAACCGGGTCCTGTGTTCATACCTTCACAAAGCACTACAAATTGGATTCCTTTTCAAGGGACAGAGCAGGCTTTGTTAGAACTGTTCTCAAGGGGCTCCTCGATTCTTAACCTTATACATCCCAGGAAGGTTAAGCTTTGGGAATCTACTCAAAATGCCACTGAGACAGTGGGAATGATGAACATAGTACAGTTGAGTAAGTCCTACTTACGCTTAACAGTAGATGTGGATGCAGCACCCACCGGTCATCCCCCATATTGTGCTCAGTTGAGATGGGGTTTCTACCTCTTTGGTTCTGATGTTGTTGGATTTGTTTTTTATATGGTATGGTGATTGGGTGCGATTTTACTCTTGTTAGATGATTCTGGCTTCAGGTGTTTTATCCTCCATGTTTGTTGAAGTGAAAAAGCCTGAATGCTCACTTCTTGTGGCACTGGCAAATGAAGGCTTCCATCTCAGGATATGCTCAGCCAATCATCTGTCACAGGAAAAGAGAGGGAGGGGACTCTGGGCTTTGGAAAGCTATAACCGAAAATGCCACTGAGGCAGTGAGGAATTCAAATATCTACTGTTACAGGTAAGTAAAACTTACCACAACTGCATTTTCCTGAAGCTATTCATTTTTGGAATCTTTTTCTAGGATCTCAAAACTAACTTCATTTTCTGACTCACTAAGTATACAGAGGACTGCTGTGTTGAGAGCATTGTTCTTAATTGACATGACTTCCCTTTAAACAGCAATTAAAATTGCACATGGATGGTCCAATATAAATGACATTGCTTTCCATGTCAGAAACTGCATCATTCTAGCAATTGGCAACCCCCCCACCACCAGCTTTAAATGCTATAGATGGGCAACAGCTAAAAGTGACAGAATAGTTAAGGATTCTGGAGTCCTTGTTGATTAAAAGCTTTCATGCAATACCAAGACAGCCATTGCCTCAAGAATGCAGAATTGTCCATTTGATTATCTCTGAGATGACAAACATGAAATAGAATGAAGTCCCCCCTTTCTATAGTTGTTATCAGACCAGTTGTAGAATACTGTAGTTTGTTCTATAACCTTCTTTTGTAGAAGATACTCACAAAAACAATCACAGAGCTTCAAGATTCGTCAAATACTGAAAGTCTATAGACACATCCACTCTTCTCTGTGTCTTATTACCTTCTTAGAAGAGATTTTTGCCTGACATACAGAGCATTTAAGGTCCCTTTTAATATTTGAACCTCTTTACTTAGAACACCATTTGGTGATCTCAACACAGGACACTCAGACCCAATAAAAACTAATATGCACAGTAGCATGATATATTCATTTCTCAGACTTCCGTGTCTGTGGCACAATCTCAGCACCCCAATTAAATTTACTACATTAGTTCAAACCTTTAAGAAGAAATTGTATGAATTCTTTGATTTATAGGTTTATAGTTTCATACAGAACATACAGCCAAATGATCATCAAGAATTTTAACCCCAGCACCCCTAGGTTTATGAGTTGGTGGTGTTGGTACAAACCTCATTTCCACATACCCAAGGCATAAATGTATGGTCTCCTATCTAGATTACAAGTCTGGTTTTGAAAGCAGGTAGGGTGTTACCTTGTTTGGCATGTAGTAGGAGTTTATTTTAAAAGCAAGGAATGCACTGGCCTATGAATATGTCATGCCAGCAGGTGCTGAAATCTTGCACTGGAGGTTGAGGTTTTTGTCACAAGTGTTAGGCAGACTGATGGCTTTGCAAAGACTGAGGAAGTCAAAATGGGCAGGGAACTTTCAGTGCTCAAAACGCTAAACAGCGATCATCCCTTGGAATGCTATACAAGACAAAATAGAAGGACATAACTTAGATAGAGTAGTCTAGAAATCTTCTTGATTGTAAACCTTTGGGGTCTTTCATGTCGGTCAAGGTGCTTTGTGTGGTACAATCCAAAGGAGTACTGTATTTGAAGACAGTTCTTATAAAGGAAAAGGGCATCTGTCAGTTCCATCTTCTGATGCAGTCATCTAGTTCCTCAGTGAGTTTGCTCACTAAACTTATGAACATCTGTCACTGGGGAACATAGACAATGCCATCTGCTAAGCCCAGTAAGGTAGTAAAGGCAAGTTTTTTTTTTTGGTACATAACCAGTTGCTTGAAACAGCTGTAATGGCCAAGATTTATATTTTCATGGACAATGACAACCATGGTTAGAAAATGCTGGCCATGATATGCTAGAGCATGGTGTATGGAAGTTACCTTTGCTGTTATGAAAACTGCATATTTATCATCAACCTTACCAGATAACTTGTCTGGAATAAAATTAACTTCTTGCATTTATGTGGTTCATCCTTCTAAACTAGATGTTTTGAGGGTTTTAATATTATCTTACACTGTGCCAGCCCCTTTTCCCAGAAGCTGTATCAAATTCCTGTGCCATCTACTCTGTGAAAGTAATATAGAAGCTCATCTGTTTTTCCTGGTTCACAGAGTCTAGCTGTTTACCTTTCATGCAGTGTCCTGTAGAACACTTCCTTTAGGGGGTGTGGCTGATGACAGTCTATACAGCATGTCCTTCAGGAGGTGTGGCTGGTGATGGTCCATAGAGCACTTCCTTCAGGAGGTGTGGTTGGAGACAGTCTATAGAACACTTTCTTCAGGAGGTGTGGCTGATGACAGTCTATAAAACATTGCCTTCAGGAGATATGGCTGGTGACAGTCTGTAAAAGACTTACTTCAGGGTGTGTGGCTGGTGACAGTCTATAGGACACTTACTTCAGGACTTGTGACTGGTGACAGTATTCTAGAACACTTCCTTCTCTGTGTGGCTAGTACTACTCAACACTTCCTTCCTGGGGTGTGGCTGGTGACAGTACTATCAAAAACTTCCTTCAGGAGGAGTAGCTAGGGACAGTCTATAGAACACTTTCTTCAGGGGGTATGGCTGGTGCCAGTACTATAGAACACTTTC
The DNA here is from genome assembly GCF_019279795.1 of Protopterus annectens. Taxonomy (NCBI): domain Eukaryota; kingdom Metazoa; phylum Chordata; order Ceratodontiformes; family Protopteridae; genus Protopterus; species Protopterus annectens. The sequence goes on along the minus strand of NC_056739.1, from coordinate 59,106,959 downwards.
TTCAGGAGGTGTGGCTGGTGACAGCCTGTAAAACATTTCCTTCAGGAGGTGTGGCTACTGACAGTCTATAGAACATGTCCTTCAAGAGGTGTGGCTGATGACAGTCTATAGAACACTTCCTTCTGGACGTGTGGCTGATGACAGTCTATAAAATACTTCCTTCAAAGGCCGTGGCTTGTAACAGTACTATAGAACACTTCCTTCAGGAGGAGTAGCTGGTGACAGTTTATAGAACAGTTCCTTCAGGAATTTTGGTTGGTTAAAGTGCTATAGAACACTTTTCTCAGGAGATGTGCCTGGTGACAGCCTATAGAGCACTTCCTTCAGGAGGTATGACTGGTGACAGTCTATAGAACACTTCTTTCCGTGGTGAGGCTGGTAACAGTCTATAGAACAGGTGTGTTGTCACCTTTCAAAAGAAACAACTGAAAAAGTTCTGTTCAAAACATAATTGCAGCCATATTTGGAATGTAGACACTCTATCATTCCCATGGTCATGAATGTTCCTGTAAGCATTTTCACACTTTCCAGTGATTCCCAAGGTACTTCTAAAGATTCCTCATGCTAGATAATGTTGATGCCTGTGTGCTCAGTGATACATGGTTTAAAGCTGCAAAGAACACACTGAAACTGCACAGCTATAATGCCTTCCATGTAGTTAGACCAGATACAACACAGATAGAGACTAAAGGGGGAGGTGTTTCAATTTAACTCAAAAATAAATATGCATCAAGGATGATCATACAGAACAATGCACTTCAGCTTCTATACATTCAAATCACCATAGACAAAATCCCATACCACTTCCTTGCAAACTATAGGTCCCCCTTCTATGACCACAGTAACTCATAACATGTACTTAAGCTTATAGGTTCATAGGTTCATAGGATGATACTAGGGTATTGGCCCAGAGGACCTTATAAGCCAGCCAAGAATTTCGCCCATGTTCCCTCAAAGTCAGCACCTGTTTCCCCCTGTCCAGCAACAACACAGGTGGGATCCCAGAGGTGTATTTTCTGTTTCCCATCCAGTCATCCAGGTTCCTCTTAAAGACGGCTAGAGATGCACTCTGCTTGACATGGAGAGGGAGTCTATTTCACAGATGGGGAAGTCTTTGGGAAAAAAAAGTATCCTGCCAACAGGTTCTGTTAATGTTACAGACCAGGTTAAGGGCTTGTGTGTGGGTTGCGAGTGTGGAGTTTGACTTACGGATATACAACTCCAACATGGCTGGGTCTGAGATGCCCTTGTATGCCAGACATAGGTCACTTCTGTGCAGTCTGTATGAGACTGAGTAGAGGGACAGGCCTTTTAGCATCTCTGTATAGGACAGGTGTTTGAGACCCTGGATTTTCATAGTCAGGAACCTCTGTGGGTTGTCCAGCTACTGCATGTGCTTGGCAAGATATATACCAAAATGGGTATTCTACTCGATAATGGGTCTGATAAGGGAGGAGTACAGGGATGTTATGTTCCTGGATGAAATACCCTTATTTATGATGTGGGCCATGTAGAAATCCTTCCATGCAACAGAGGCAATGTGGTGGTCAAAAGTCAGGTTGCTATCAACCTGGAAGCCCAACTCCCTCACGACTGATTGCATGCTTAGCACATTGTTATTAATGAGATAATTAGTGGGGATGCGTATTGGAAACACTCACAATCCAGCTCAACCTAAGCTATTTAGGGATGACTTTCATTACCCACCTATTAACTGGGAATCATATACGGCACCAGACATGCATGCTGTCACAGAGATTTCTGGATTTTGTAAACACAAACTGCCTGGACCAGATTGTCACTACACCGACCAGGAGTTCAGATATATTGGATCTGGTCCTCACTAGTAATGGGCAGTGCTGCATATATCTAAGTGAATGTCTTCTCTTGTAAGGTCAGAACACAAAATGGTCTAACTTGAAGTAAATATAAAACCTGGAACCCCAGCTAACCCTGAAATGTTCAGGAACTACTCTAAGTCTAATATCCGACTATTAAGCAATAACCTGTCAAAATCTCAAGCCCCATAAACCCTGAAAACACTGCTGCCTACACAGATCCATTCACAAAAACCCTGTACAAGCATGTTAATAACAGCATAGAGGCAGCTGTACCCACTAGGAAGAAGTACAGAACTAACTCAAAAACAAGCTACCCTGGTGGAATCACAACATCAATAGGCTGTATAACATGGGGAAAAGAATCATGGCAAAAATTAGAAGGCATAGCACCCAAGAGGATAAAAGTGGTCTCATCAAACTAAGCAAAAAATACAGAGGACAATTAAGGGTTGTCAAAGCCAAATTTCAGGTAAATTTGGCCTCCCAGGCCAAAGACAACTACAAGGCATTCTTTAGCTATGTTCACAGCCTCAAAGGCAATACACAGTCATATGCAGAACTCATTGTTAATGGAGCCACGTATACTGAGCCAGAAGAGAGACCTAACCTACTGGTCAACAAATTCAGCTATCCCTTTACACTTCTCTCCTTCTCAACCTCCCCTTAGGATATACCATGAAATATAACCTCCACACACACTATCACTATGGAACAGGTCCTCAATGCTGTCTCTAAGGCCAAAAACACTGCATCATTGGGCCCAGACAGTATCCCATAATGTCTTCTATATAGCATGAAACATGATTTATCAGGCCGTCTGGAACTAATCTCCAAACAGGTTTCATGCTGCATGAATGCCGAACAGTAACAGCCAACCCTCTGCACAAAGGAAGGCCATCTACAGACCCTGGAAACTATAGAACCAGAAGTCTCTTTAGTCTTAAATGCAAAGCCATAGAAAGAATTGTGATGGAAAAGATGAATAATAACATAGGAAACCTGCAGACAGTGGACCCAACCCAATTTGGTTTCATCAAGGGAAGGTCATGCCTACTCAACCTGGTGGACTTCTTTGAGAAAGTCATCAAAGCAATTGATGAGGGCAAAATGGCTCACGCTGCCACAACATTTGATACAATACCCCACTCGGGCACTGTTTACAAACAAAAGAGGTTTGGTATAAAGCATTAAGCCATTCAGCTGATAGCCAGCTGGCTCACAGAAAGGACCCAGGAAGTTAGAATTGGGGAGTCCACTTCTATAAAGATGCCAGTCACAAGAGGAGTTCCTCAGGGATCAGTCCTGGGACTGCTCCTTTTTGGCATATACTTCTCTGAAGTCAAGGCCAATATCAAGGGCCTCTGGCTGACTAAATTTGCAGATGATTGCAAATTAGGAGCAGTCATAGAATCATACACTGACATAAATACTTTCCAGGAAGGGCTGACACAGACAAATAACTTGTGCCAGAGTCATGGACTAAAACTAAATGCCAAGAAAAGCATAATAGTATCCTTCTGGAAGTCATCCACTCCAGATAACTATCATATTGAGAATGCATCCCTAAGTGTTGACCCAGTAGTCACACACATTCAGAAAAGATTACCAAATATCATTTTTGTAACCCCTTTTTGGCCCAGGCAAAGTTGTGTTTTACTTTTAATGGCTTTGGCCATTGGCAATTACCACAAGCTTCCTCAAAGACGAGATCTACTCACACAACATCGGAGTGAACAGTGCACGGTACACCCCAACTTATAGCAATTGCAACTGACAGCTTGGACGATTCTATTTTGATATCTTTCAGACACCTGTTTTATAAGCATGGGTAGCAGGTATGTAAGGAGGCAAGAAAACCTGCAATGTGAAAATCTTACATTTACAAGTGTAAGAGGTTTTCTAGGTTGTGCCTAGTCAATAACAGAGATGAGAAAAGGGTTTTGACCTCTCTGGTTTTGAAACGTTTGTGTGAGCAACTTAGAAATGGTTTGTCATATGTTTCTTTCAAAGTGCATTTCAGGTCATCTTAGCTTGTCTGCCCATGGATCCCCCTCTTGCTTCTGTTTTTGTGTTCAAGCAGTTTATGAAAGGAGTGCTGCATGTGAGACTCCCTTGAAAGCAAATTCGTCCTCCTTAGGATCTCAGCTTTGTTCTTGAAAAATTGACCTTGCCTCCTTTTGACCCTGTCTATCATGCTGATTTATGGTTCTTTATGGAAGGCCATTTACTCATTGCTCTACATCTGCAGTACAACTCTCTGAGCTGCAAGCTCTCATGAACGGCCTTATTTTTCACAGAAACACAGTTGTGTTATGCACAAATCCATCATTTATGCCTAAAGTTGTTTATGAAATTTCCTAGAATTGAGCCATTGATCATCCAGTGTTATCATCATCATCATCAATAACCCCCTTTTCCCCATTTATTCTACATGGGGTCAGGGTGTTGTATCAGCTAATACCATCTCTCTTGATTCAATACCACACTCCAACCTTCTTGGACACTCATGCCTGACTGTCACAGATCTTCTCTCACACAGTCTATCTATCTCTTTGCTGAACACCCTCATTTCCTCTCAACTTCATCTTGTCTGTTTCAAATCTTCTTCACCAGATTGTCTTCTGATTTTTTGCACATGGGCGTAAACCACAGTAATCTGTTCTATTTGATCTTTTCTGCAATTGCAGCTACTTTGATTTCTGCTCTTATGTCCTCATTTCTTGGTCTGTCCCACAGTGTGCCTCCTACCACCCTTCTCAGGCACTTCCTTTCCGTCACCTCTAGTTTTCTCATCTGTTCTGCCTTTAATGCCCAGGTTTCTGTACCATACAGTAGTACTGGCTCCACCACTGTTTTGTACACCTTACTTTTCTGCTTCTTTAGCATTCTTCTGCCATACACAACACCTGACACTCTGTGCCAGTTAGCTGCAGACCATCTGATTCTAGCTTTGACCTCTTTATTCAGACTTCCCTTCTCCTCAACCACCCCACCCAGACACTTGAAGGTATTAACTTATTCCACTATCTTCACTTCTATCTCAATTCACAGCTTCTGATTTCCCCAATTTGCTGCCATTACCACTTGGTTACCTGTACTTACTACTTAGAAGACCAGTTGCTGTAATGGTTAAGGTCTCCAACTCTCATGCACAAGGTACAAGGTTCCTTCCTGACCTCTGGTTAATGCCTGTTTGGAGTTTGCATGTTCTCCATGTCTCTCTGTGGGGTTTCCCCACCTCTGAAAAACATGCTGAGTGTTTCCTTCTCAAACTCAGCAATGAATGGAGCTGTTGGCAGTAGCTCAGACTCTATATGGTGCTCTATAGGGGAAGAACTGTACAGACCAATCACTTTGGACATCTACTGTGGTGCATAGTATCCTCAAGATAGGAGAACACAGATCACAGACTGTGCACTGTGGTAGAGCTCTGCATGATTCGGTCATGTTGACTATTGTCCCAGTGGTCTATACTGATCTAAAACAAAAAGAGATATAGAATCTACATACTGTAGATGTGCACAGGCAGTGCAGGTACTACCTTGACAGAAAAATGCCCCTTATAAACACTCAACAGTTATTTGTCTCCTATACGGGGCTAAAAAGGGTCTGCCTGTCTTTAAACAAACTACTGTATGATGGTTGCCTTCTGCTATTGTTTACCATTACTCCCACCATGGTAAATCTCTTCTAAGTAGGGTTAAGGCTCACTCAACTAGGGCCTTATTCTCTTTGATGACATACTGGAAAGGGGTGGACTTTTGGAGCATTTTAGAGTCAGCAGCCGAGTCCTGTGTTCATACCTTCACAAAGCAGTAGAAATGGATTCCTTTTCAAGGGACAGAGCAGGCTTTGTTAGAACTATTCTCAAAGGGCTCCTCGATTCTTAACCTTACACATCCCAGGAAGGTTAAGCTTTGGGAATCTACTCAAAATGCCACTGAGACAATGGGAATGATGAACATAGTACAGTTGAGTAAGTCCTACTTACGCTTAACAGTAGATGTGGATGCAGCACCCATCAGTTATCCCCCATATTGTGCTCAGTTGAGATGGGGTTTCTACCTCTTTGGTTCTGATGTTGTTGGATTTGTTTTTTATATGGTATGGTGATTGAGTGCGATTTTACTCTTGCTAGATGATTCTGGCTTCAGGTGTTTTATCCTCCATGTTTGTTGAAGTGAAAAAGCCTGAATGCTCACTTCCTGTGGCACTGGCAAATGAAGGCTTCCATCTCAGGATATGCTCAGCCAATCATCTGTCACAGGAAACGAGAGGGAGGCGAGTCTGGGCTTTGGAAAGCTATAACCGAAAATGCCACTGAGGCAGTGAGGAATTCAAATATCTACTGTTACAGATAAGTAGAACTTACCACAACTGCATTTTCCTGAAGCTATTCATTTTTGAAATCTTTTTCTATGATCTCAAAACTGACTTCATTTTCTGACTCACTAAGTATACAGAGGGCTGCTGTGTTGAAAGCATTGTTCTTAATTGACATGACTTCCCTTTAAGCACAGTTAAAATTGCACATGGATGGTCCAATATAAATGACAATGTTTTCCGTGTCAGAAACTGCATCATTCTAGCATTTGGCAACCCCCCCCCCACTACCAGCTTTAAACACTATATATGGGCAACAGCTAAAAGTGACAGAACAGTTAAGGATTCTGGAGTCCTTGTTGATTATAAGCTTACATGCAATACCAAGATAGCCATTGCCACAAGAATGCAGAATTGTCCACTTGATTATCTCTGAGATGACAAACATGAAATAGAATGAAGACCCCCTTTCTATAGTTGTTATCAGACCAGTTGTAGAATACTGTAGTTTGTTCTATAGCCTTCTTTTGTAGAAGATACAGATATTTCTCACAAAAACAATCACAGAGCTTCAAGATTTGTCAAATACTGAAAGTCTATAGGCACGAACTCTCTTCTCTGTATCTTATCACCTTCTTATAGGAGATTTTTGCTTGACATACGGAGCATTAAAGGTCCCTTTTAATATTTGAACCTCTTTACTTAGAACACCATTTGGTGATCTGAACACAGGACACTCAGACCCAATAAAAACTAATATGCACAGTAGCATGATATATTAATTTTTCAGACTTCCGTGTCTGTGGCACAATCTCAGTACCCCAATTAAATTTACTACATTAGTTCAAACCTTTAAGAAGAAATTGTATGAATTCTTTGATTTATAGGTTTATAGTTTCATACAGAATGTACAGCCAAATGATCATCAAGAATTTTAACCTCAGCGCCCCTAAGTATATCAGTTGGTGGTGCTGGTACAAACCTCATTTCCACATACCCAAGGCATAAATGTATGGTCTTCCATCTACATTTCAAGTCTGGTTTTGAAAGCAGGTAGGGTTTTACCTTCTTTGGCATGTAGTAGGAGTTTATTTTAAAAGCAAGGAATGCACTGGGCTACAAATATGTCACACCAGCAGGTGCTGAAATCTTACACTGGAGGTTGAGGTTTTTGTCACAAGTGTTAGGCAGACTGATGGTTTTGCAAAGACACAGGAAGCCAAAATGGGCAGGGAACATTCAATGCTCAAAACGCTAAACAGCGATCACCCCTTGGAATGCTATACAAGACAAAATAGAAGGACATAACTTAGCTAGAGTAGTCCAGAAATCTTCTTGACTGTAAACCTTTGGGGTCTTTCATGTCAGTCAAGGTGCATTGTGTGGTACAGTCCAAAGGAGTACTGTATTTGAAGACAGTTCTTATAAAGGAAAAGGGCATCTGTCAGTTCCAAATTCGGATGCAGTCATCTAGTTCGTCAGTGAGTTTGCTCACTAAACTTATGAACACCTGTCACTGGGGAACATACACAATGTCATCTGCTAAGCCCAATAAGGTAGTAAAGGCAAGTTTATTTTTGGTACATAACCAGTTTCTTGAAACAGCTGTGATGGCCAAGATTTATATTTTCATGGAAAATGACAACCGTGGTTAGAAAATGCTGGCAATGATATGCTAGAGCATGGTGTATGGATGTTACCTGTGCTGTAATGGAAGCTGCATATTTATCATCAACCTTACCAGATAACTTGTCTGGAAAAAAAATAACTTCTTGCATTTATGTGGTTCATCCTTCTAAACTGGATGTTTTGAGGATTTTACTATTATCTTACACTGTGCCAGCCCCTTTTCCCAGAAACTGTATCAACTTCCTGTGCCATCTACTCTGTGAAAGTAATATAGAAGCTCACCTGTTTTTCCTGGTTCACAGAGTCTAGCTGTTTACCTTTCATGCAGTGTCCCGTCTCCACAGTAAAAGCAATGCCTTTCTGCTTTTCCCATTTAGGGGTTGCCACAGCGGATCTCCGCTCCACAGATTAATTGGCACTGGTGTTTTTATGGAGTCAAGTTGTCAGCCTTTCACCCAACCTTTACAGAAGGCACACACATATGCACCTGCCTGCATGTCTTTAAAACTCACTCATCTGCAGCGACGACATGCAGACTCCACATAGAAGTAGCTCTAGCCAAGAATTGAACCAGAGAGCCTCTTGCTGTGAGGTGATGACATGAACCACTGCACCACCATGGCCTATAATTATTTCTATTACATGCATGTATTCACTGTACTTTACTTCCTAATATTTGGTTTACCAGCTGGTTTCAGTCACTATGCAGACAACCATATTTCTCAAGGCAGTTTTGTTGAAAACTCTAATTTTTTTTTAGTTTTGTGTCAACAGCATATTTAATTTCCTCACATGAAACCCACAGCCTCAACTTTGTTCTTCTCAGAGCTGAACAGAATTGCTGAAGCACTCGGTGCATTACCTTTGCCGCATACTTTATTTATTTATTTATTTATATTTGTTTACCGGGGAACTGCACTAATCAATACCGACCAATTTCAGACTCAGCCCTGGTGAAATACAAAACATTTTACAAACAATAAATACAGAAATGTAAGCAGTAACGGAGTAGTTCAGACTACATAATTAGAAAAAAAATGTGTATATGCATTCTAGTGAATGTGCACGATGCAATGTACAATCAAGCAGAATGTAATATACAATATATATAGTAGTTTCTGTAGTGGGTCAATCTTCAGTGAATTTTGAGAGGGAAGATGAAACTCAATAAGGAGATAGATTAGGTGATATGTCCTGCTTTGAAGCCGGAGCGGAACACAGATATATGCTGAACAGAATTGCTGAAGCACTCGGTGCACTACTTTAGCCGCATACTTCATTTATTTATTTATTTATATTTGTTCACCGGGGTAGTGCACTGATCAATATCGACCAATTTCAGGCTCAGTCCTGGTGAAATACAAAACATTTTACAAACAATAAATACAGAAATGTAAGCAGTAACGGAGTAGTTCAGACTACATAATTAGAAAAAAAATGTGTACATACATTCTAGAGAATGTACACAATGCAATGTACAATCAAGCAGAGTGTAATATACAATATATATAGTAGTTTCTGTAGTGGGTCAATCTTCAGTGAATTTTGAGAGGGAAGAAGAAACTCAATAAGGGGACAGATTAGGTGATATGCCCTGCTTTGAAGCCAGAGCATTTGGGTTGGATAAAGGAGTTCTTTTTGAATTGCATTTTGAATTTGTAATAAGAGCTGAGGCTCTTAATGTTGGTGGGTAGAGCTTGCCAAAGGGTAGGTGCCTGAAAGGAGAAAGCATGTGCAGTGCTGTGGAGTTTGGTTCTAGGGGTAATGAGAGTTAGTGTGACAGAGCATGTGCAGTGCTGTGGAATTTGGTTCTAGGGGCAATGAGAGTTAGTGTGACAGAGCGTGTGCAGTGCTGTGGAGTTTGGTTCTAGGGGTAATGAGAGTTGGTGTGACAGAGCATGTGCAGTGCTGTGGAGTTTGGTTCTAGGGGTAATGAGAGTTGGTGTGACAGAGCATGTGCAGTGCTGTGGAGTTTGGTTCTAGGGCTAAAGAGAGTTAGTGTGCAGAGCATGTGCAGTGCTGTGGAGTTTGGTTCTAGGGGTAATGAGAGTTAGTGTGACAGAGCATGTGCAGTGCTGTGGAGTTTGGTTCTAGAGGTAATAAGAGTTGGTGTGACAGAGCATGTGCAGTGCTGTGGAGTTTGGTTCTAGGGGTAATGAGAGTTAGTGTGACAGAGCATGTGCAGTGCTGTGATGTTTGGTTCTAGGGATAATGAGAGTTGGTGTGACAGAGTATGTGCAGTGCTGTGGAGTTTGGTTCTAGGGGTAATGAGAGTTAGTGTGACAGAGCATGTGCAGTGCTGTGGAGTTTGGTTCTAGAGGTAATAAGAGTTGGTGTGACAGAGCATGTGCAGTGCTGTGGAGTTTGGTTCTAGGGGTAATGAGAGTTAGTGTGATAGAGCATGTGCAGTGCTGTGGAGTTTGGTTCCAGAGGTAATAAGAGTTGGTGTGACAGAGTATGTGCAGTGCTGTGGAGTTTGGTTCTAGGGGTAATGAGAGTTAGTGTGACAGAGCATGTGCAGTGCTGTGGAGTTTGGCTCTAAAGGTAATTAGAGTTGGTGTGACAGAGCATGTGCAGTGCTGTGGAGTTTGGTTCTAGGGGTAATGAGAGTTGGTGTGACAGAGCATGTGCAGTGCTGTGGAATTTGGTTCTAGGGGTAATGAGAGTTGGTGTGACAGAGCATGTGCAGTGCTGTGGAGTTTGGTTCTAGGAGTAATGAGAGTTAGTGTGACAGAGCATGTGCAGTGCTGTGGAGTTTGGTTCTAGAGGTAATAAGAGTTGGTGTGACAGAGCATGTGCAGTGCTGTGGAGTTTGGTTCTAGGGGTAATGAGAGTTAGTGTGACAGAGCATGTGCAGTGCTGTGGAGTTTGGCTCTAAAGGTAAATAGAGTTGGTGTGACAGAGCATGTGCAGTGCTGTGGAGTTTGGTTCTAGGGGTAATGATAGTTGGTGTGACAGAGCATGTGCAGTGCTGTGGAATTTGGTTCTAGGGGTAATGAGAGTTAGTGTGACAGAGCATGTGCAGTGCTGTGGATTTTGGTTCTAGGGGTAATGAGAGTTAGTGTGACAGAGCATGTGCAGTGCTGTGGAGTTTGGTTCTAGGGGTAATGAGAGTTAGTGTGACAGAGCATGTGCAGTGCTGTGGAGTTTGGTTCTAGGGGTAATGAGAGTGGGTGTGGCTTATGAGTAATGCCTCAACTTGTATGATGAGGATTATTTGTGAAGTCTAGCTGCAAGGGGAGTAAATATGTGACTTCCCATAATCATAAGACACTCTCCCAGCAAGATGTCTGTATACTTTAATATGCTATTTTAGTTTAAAGCCTTATTTTATCTTTTCAGAGTATGTTTGCAGCAGTATTACAACAACTACATTCCACTGATTAAAATCACTCGTTTCATGCTGTTTTTTTTTTCGTAGGCATGAGAACATGTCTTGTCTCATGATGTTGCTTCTACAGAATGAGGTGGTATGTGCTGCCTATCAAAACACTTACACAGTACTAGTCATTTCTTCTCACTGCTCCAAAGCCATTAGTTAAAGCATTCCTTCTTAAGTACTTTTCTCAATTATATGGCTTAATTATTCATTTTATTAAAATGTCTTGTGTTTTTATCATGAGGAAATAAGTTATATTTATGTTGCTTTTTAAGTTATTGGAAGGTGACATCATTTCAGCTTAAAGTGATAAATAAATGCTTGTCAGGGTCAACTTGCCCATAAAGACTTTCATTTATTATGTTTTTTTCTTTTAATCTTAGGAGTCTACATAACACTAACCAGGACAAACACAAAAAGAAAGTGTGTCCTACTGACCCTGTGCTAAAATGCTGCCCTGAGCTAATGGGGTTCCTTTTATATGTACAACACAGATATATGCTCATGTTGTGAACTACATGAGTCCTTCATACATTCAACCTTTCAGACGTGCTGCACTGGTTTTCAGTACCTAACAATGTTGCTCTTGCTGGAATTTGTGTTGTAACACACACATATGCTTACTTATTTAATGTTTGTAAACCAGCTGGTTGTCTAATTCTATAGAATCATTTTCAGTCTTGATTATCATATACAAGAGTATAGTTTTAAAGCTAATGAGATGACTGTAGCATTTTGCATTTCATATGTGACACAGTGCTTATAGGGAATTCATTTAGAATATAGTCCTCATGGAGTTTGAAACTCATCTACTTTGTTATATATTAAACTCCTGGCATGACATCATTTCACAGTACTGAAATAACTACCTTAACTGAAGTCATACATCTACAAGAATGAATAAATATATTGATTTTTAATAGTCTTTATATTTGGAAGTAAGTAGGTAGCAATATTTGGCGGGGGGGGCATTACATGGGAAATAATGAACTACACAGAGGTGCTGTGAGAGCTGATAGAACAGGTGAAGGGCCTGTGTACCCCTGTAAGATCCATTATTTCCCTATAAAACCCATAATGGAGAGCATAATTGCACTTAGAAAATATGTACTTGTTTTATTATTAGTAAAACATTTTTTATGAAAAATAGTTCCTCTGACAAACATGTATAGATTCTGTAGGGCATATAATTGCTATTGGAGGAAGTATTCTTCATCTAGATATAACTTATGTAAGCATATCATAATTTATACACACATATACACACACACACACACACACACACACACACACACACACACACACACACACGCACACACACGCACACACACACACACACACACACACACACACACACACACACACACACACACACACACACGCACACACTATCTCATATACACAAACACATTAAATGTAATTAGCATTTTGACTGTGCATTCTTCATTTATTTTTGTTAATGTTTTGGTCAGCAAAGCATTAGACCTCCCCTCCCCTGCACACAGACAAGCTTTCAGTGCAGACATACATACACACACACACAATCTTCTCCTTGTAAGTTGCTAAATATTTTTACTGCTTTGGTTAGTAAAAGGAAAGGAAAAGATAGTTTCAGATTATTTCATTTATTCATTCACTTATTTATTTATTTTATTCCCCCACTCACTGACCATGGTTAGGAAGGGGACAGGAAAATACAGGTCCTTGTAACTTGCCTCACTTTTGCTATGTTTATTTATTTTTGGTCTCCCTCACTAACTTTGCAGGATCCATGATTAACAAGAGAAAAGTAAGTGACGGCTCTTGGAGATGATTTTAGTCTCTATGCAATGAGTTCTTGCCTGACAATACCTTCCCATGATTCAATGAGGGATAAGGAAGTATAATTACTGTAGGAAAAAATGGCTCAGCAGAGTGCATATGGGTACATGCACAGTGATGCAGCTCTAAGAACTTAGTCTATGTGCAAATCTTTTCCTAACTTAGATGAGGAAATCATAGCTAATATGTGTGTGAGTAAGTGGGCTTAATAAAATAAATGTCGGAGAGCATCATAATTACTTTACAGAACTTGTAAGTAAAAAAGTAGATTTTATACTCTGGAGACAAAATCAACAAGGTATGGCCTGCAAAACTTGCATCCTCAGAGCTGTGAAGCAGTATGTTACAGCCCCAACAGGAAATGTCAGAGGAGCTCAGGGCAATTTGGGAATCTATCGAAGCCCTCACCACCCTTTTGAAAAATACAGCAGGAGATGTGGCCCAAATAAAAATTGTGATGACCAACCATTGATCATAGCTAGCTGCAACACGTGTATAGATTGCCAAACACAACAAGGAAATGGATGCTCAATGGGTGATAATGGCACAGCACTCTTCCTCCATGCAAGACCGTCAAACAACCTCTGCTCGCCTGCAGCAAAAACTGGAGGATTTAGGGAACCAGGCCTGCAGAAACAACATTAGAATAATAGGGCTGCCAGGAAAAAAAGAGAAGGAGCAGACACATTAGAATTTATAAGACAGGAGCTAAATATTTTCCTGGGAACCATATTTGTGCCAGTGATCAAGAGGGCGCATTGCATCAATGAAAGGAGCCTACAATAAGGAATGGCCAAACATCTTATTGTCCATTTCGATGAAGAAGCACAACCAGCCAAATACATGCAGGAGGGTAGTCTGTGAAGTTTGGTGGTCATCGAGTGCAATTTGTCCCCTACTTACAGTGCAGCTCTCTGCAATCATAGGAAAGCCATAGTGCCACACTTAAGGAGATGTTGGCACCTGGGGTTTTCTGTGCTCCTCCATTTTCCTGCCATTTTATACCTGTCCAATAATAACACTGAATTTTCCCAGTTCTCAGCTCAGAAAGTCAAAGTTTTTCTACAGAAAGAGGAAGCCATTAAAAAATGTCATATGTTGAAGCTGTTCAAAAACATTACACACCTGGTGAAATGGAGGAACAGACATGTACCCAGCTCTCCTAGCAAATCTCCAGCAAAAAAAAATGGCAAAGACATGAATTCAACATCGTGCTTCGAGAAGGAACCCAACAGATGTAGGCCACAACTTTTTTCCTCGACTACAAACAGTAATAACAGTTTTGCTGCACTACAGCATTTAGCTGAGGATGCACCTTCCCAATCCGGAACAGACCTAGTGGACCAGGAAGTCAATGTTGAGGAGATGACGGAGCTGGAAACCTCGTGGGTCAACTCCTGTCAACCAATTTATACCATGGAAGAAGGGGAATGAGCAGGACTTGTTTTGGAAGTTGGTCAATTTTTATTTTGATTTAGAGGTCTGCTGCCTTTATTGCCCTGTTATTCTATTAAAGAGCTCAATCACTTAATGTACTGAAGGTGAAAGTGTATGGCTGTGTACAGACTGCATCTGGTATTTTTTATTTATTTATTTATTTTGACTGTTCTATTTGGCTAATACTGTAATATTTTTTCTTTTTGTTAGCTAGGATTAATTCATATTAAAGACAGAATTCTCAAGAGTAATAACCTTGCATGGATGCTTTGCAAGATTAGTGTCCAGTTTCCTGCAGATTGAACACCCTTTTTCCCTGAGTACCTGCTCATTTTATTATATAGTACTGAGACAAAAAGAGGTTTAACTAGCAGGTTTGCTTATACAGTTGGTTATTCTTACTGCAAACTCAGTTATTGCAAGAGATCTATAGTTATAGTGTTTCTGGTAACAACTCCAGGTTAATCCTTTAGCAGCAGGAACCATGAGTGGCCTGTCTGTCATAAAATGTGGAAGATGGAATGTTAAAGAGGCATTATCAGCAGTGAAAGCAGCAGCCATCCGAAGGCGAATTAACTCTCAGCCCCCCCAGAAAATAAGAGTGAGGAAGAACTAAAACTCTGTGTTTTATGAAACGGTGGAAAGGAGCTGTTTATTGTAGTTGTGCCTCAAGTTCAAAACAAGGGGTCATCACTCTTTTACACCACTTTCTTTGCTGGGTAGTTCTTATGAAGGTTTGTGATGGGGCATGGATATGGTTGGTTTTACAGGTTGGAATGAGTGTAGGAGATCTGCTAATTGGGAACTACTGTGGCCCTAACACAAATACCTACAGCAATTTTACAGAATTTTATTCGGGCGGCTGACTCGGCAAGGGGGGGTTGTCCACCTGACACTGTTGGGGGGATTTTAATGCAGTCATAAATGTGATTTAGATTGATTCCCTTTTTGTAGAAATAGAACACCAAAGGTTACCAGGCAATGTAACAGTATGATACAGGACTTAGATGTAATGGATATATGGTGGGTTCACCATTCAGAGGGCAGAGACAACACCTTTTATACCCCAGATGGCAAGGCCGCCAGCAGATGGGTTATGTGGTTTCTCTCAACCCATAGAATGGCACACACCATTCACATAAGTATGGTGATAAATCCCCTTTCAGATCACAAGATGGTTTCTGTACATCTGAGTTTAGAACCTGCTCAGGGCACAATAGTCAACTGGAAACTTGCTCCATTACTCTCACAGGAGAAAGGGTTTACACACACTATTTATTGGATGGACGGATTGGATGGACAGATGGTAGAGCAAACCAAGGAGAGTGAACTGCATTTCATCCCAGACTTGGCCGTATTTGAAAATAGTATGTAGAAGGGAGATAATGCAGCGCAAAAGCAAGTTGAGGGCATAAAGGGAGGATGAGCTACATAGGTTCTCAGAAAGAAAGAGATCTTCAAACCAGGCAACCAGATAAAAGTGAGGCCCTCAAACAAATCTGACAGCTGAAAAGGGAATTTACTAACTTAATATACAAAAAGGTTTCTGAAACATGAGAGCCTATGCAACTGTTTTATTGGGCTAGAGTTTGCACTTCACAGAAACTAGTAGCTAATGGAAAAGAGACATTTGTATAGCAGCTTTGAAAAATGAGACAGGCAAGATCCTCACAACAACACAAGAGGAAAACAAAGTATTAAGAGATTGCTTTACGAAAGTGACCTCAAGACCACTAACTGGCAGATAGATGAAATAATAAAATGTCTGTGAGCACATAATCTTCCATAATTAAGGGAGAAGTGGGTTAATCTGCTGAACAGGCCCGTGTGTAAGCAAGAGCTTGATACAGTGATATACAGCCTGCCTAAAAGGAAAACCCTGGAACTAGATGGTTACTCTGCAAATTTTATTAACAATTTAAGTGCGGTCTGTGTGGCCCCATGCTCAGTTTTTCAATCAGTGTTGAATAGCTGAGCAATTTCCCACAGAGATGAATAATGCTAGGGTGATTATGTTACCCTAGCCATCTGAGGATCCATTGGACCCATATGCTAAGGTGATTATGTTACCCTAGCCATCTGAGGATCCATTGGACCCATATGCTAAGGTGATTATGTTACCCTAGCCATCTGAGGATCCATTGGACCCATATGCTAAGGTGATTATGTTACCCTAGCCATCTGAGAATCCATTGGACCCATATGCTAGGGTGATTATGTTACCCTAGCCATGTGAGGATGCATTGGGCCCATATAAGTATAGGCCTAGCTCATTATTGCAGACAGCTCTCAAAATATTTGCCAAGACCTTAGTGATCCAAATGGAGAAGATTATCCCAGGGTTTGTTAGTTCTAATCATTTAGGCTTTATTAATAGTAGAAAAGGGGACCCAGATTTCATTCTCCTTTGGCTTCTTATACAAAGTTATTTTAGGGGTACAAATTCCCTGACAGCAGCCAGCCTGTTATAGTTTCAGAAAGCCTTTGACTCATTTCAGTGAAACTTCATATGGGCCTGCATGCATGAACTAGGTTTTCACATAGAATTTACTAATAAATGTAAACTGCTTTATGCCAGCCCTACAGCTCAGATCTATATGCATTAGTTACTCTCCAACCGGGTTGATATTCAGTGTGGCACTAGATAGGGATGCCCACTATCACCTCATGTATTTGTTGGTATTCAGTGTGGCACTAGATAGGGATGCCCACTATCACCTCATTTATTTGTTGGTATTCAGTGTGGCACTAGATAGGGATGCCCACTATCACCTCATGTATTTGTTGGTATTCAGTGTGGCAGTAGATAGGGATGCCCACTATCACCTCATGTATTTGTTGGAATTCAGTGTGGCAGTAGATAGGGATGCCCTCTATCACCTCATGTATTTGTTTCAGTTGCATTCGTTACTAATCTTATATTACAGCTTGGGCATGGAAATAAAGGGCTCTGTTTTTCCCATTCCTACTCCATTTTGTCCTCCTGGTATGAATCTGACTTTATTTTTATGGGTGGCAGACCCCTTATTAATTTAACCTCTATTCTTCATACTTTAGACATTACTGACGGAGACTTGGGAATGCAGCTTAATACACAAAAATCCACCATATTTCTGCTCAAAGAATGCTTGACTTACTACAGAATGGGGGGATCACCCCTTTTCACCTGTGTCACAGAATGCAAATATCTGGGTTTTATTATGACCTATACAATGAGTGATTTGGTGGAATGTTACACTGTCTCTCTTTTGAAGTAGCTTCAAAACACACGCACACACATGCACACACACACACACACACACACACACACACACACACACACACACACACACACACACACACACACACACACACACGCACACACACACACATATATTCCATTTAAAAGCACAAAAGCTCACATTTCTGCAAACATTAAATGCTATCAAGCTGTTTCTTCTACCTAAAATAATATTTCACCTTAGGCACCTACACCTGGTCACTTTTTCTAAACTCCCAGATAAGCTTCAAAAATGACTAGACATACCCGTCTAGGCCATAATAGAGATTCTCTTGAGGAAACTTACTCTGGAGGTATGAAAAGGGAGAACTCCCTCATACAAGGTCTGGGATGCTGACTGGTACCTAAATGTGATAGCAACCAGCCCGGATGAAGGAATGCATGTACTACTGAACTCCCCTTTGTGGTACAACCATAAATTTACCATAGGCAAAAACCCCTCAGTTGGACTCAATGGATAGAAGCAGGAATCATCCATGTTAAACAACTTTTACACTTACCTAGGTTGGAAGACATTCCATATATGCACCCCAAAGACACATACCCCATGGCAAATATCCAATGGTGTCAATATCTGCAGCTGCATAACTGTCTGCACAAAAATCTCAGGATTCTTGCCACAACATTATGCGCGAAAGTAGCAGACTCCAAGTCAGACTACTGACCAGTCATGAGTGGAGTCCCACAGGGATTAGTCCTGGGTCTTCTCCTGTTTGGCATCTACTTCTCAGAATTCTAGGCCAACATGAAGGGATTCTGGCTGACCAAGTTCACAGATGACTGCAAGCTGGGAGCCATTATTAACTTCCCAAGTGATGTACAAATCCTACAGAAAGGCTTCACTGAGACATATGATTGGTGTCAAAACCATGGCCTTAAGCTTAATGCCCAAAAATGTGTCATCATCCCTGTTGGTAAAAACTCAGTTCCCACTAATTACCACATTGATGGGAGCCCACTGAACAATGAAGGCATTATAAGAGATCTGGGGGCACAGGTTGACAGCAACCTCTCCTTCGACCACCACATTGCTACTGTAGTCAGAAAGTCTTTCTATGTGGCACATCTCATTACCAAGGGTTTTGCATCCAGGAAGAAAGAGGTCATCATCTCCCTCTACTCTTCCCTCATTAGGCCAATCACCGAGTACAATGCCCCATTTGGCATGTACCTCACTAGACACATGCAACAGCTGGAAAGGCCAAAAAAGTACTCCACAAAGAGGATCCTAGGCCTTAAACACATGTCCTACATGGACAGACTAAAAAAAACTCCATCTATTCTCTGTCTCATATCGTCTTCTAAGAGGCGATCTCTGCTTGACTTACAAACCATGTCTGCCCTAGCTCTGTTAAAAATGCTACATCTAAAGAAATCCTAATCCCTCCGCACCATACAGTCCAGACATCTCAACCTCATTACTATAATCAACAGAATATGCTGGAAGGACAGCTTTCATAACCCAGAGACTGCCCATGCTCTGGAATTATCTTCCCATACACGTCAAGCAGATCACTTCACTGGTCTTCTTCAAGAGAAATCTTGACGAGTGGATGGGAAATAGTAAGTTCACTCTGGGGATCACTCCAGTGGCTCTACTTGATATAGGCACTGGTAACTAATGTCGGGTGGCACGATGCCAGGGCACATCTATAGGCTAGGCTTGTAAAGGCTCCAGGGCCATTAACCTAGTACACACCTATGAACCTATGAACATGAGTTCCAAGGAGCAGAAGAAAGTGGCCATGTGCCCCTTCTCTTAAACTCATATATAGCTAACAGCTGGTATACGCTGAGACTGTTACGGTGCAGTTATGACACAAACGGGGATCATTTTTGGATTTGAATTTAGAGGAACAAGAATGCCTGTCATGCCTCAGATCACTAAATGACACCAGGCTCTCTTCACTTTCCATATTTACACTCAGAAAACTGACTTTCATGTGGCAGAAACCACCCATGCATTATTCTAACCCAAACAACATTAAAGAGAGTTGATGTTGGAGATGTGATCACCGAGTAGCTGACTATATCCATGTGATTTGGCAGTGTCAGAGTATATCCTCTATATGGTCACAGATTGTGAAGGTTGTTTGTACAACTATAAGATCTTACATATTGATATGTAAGATTCACTGAAATTTTGGCTATTAAGTTTATCGTCAGAAGAAAGCCCTCTACCCTCCTCCTTATCTTGTTGGATTAGGTGTATAGTACCGAACGGCAAAGGTACAGGCTAATAAAAACACAAAACAGCTAGAAAGCACTAAACACCACACAAAGCTGCAAATACGGCCAAAATAGTGACAAAAATACTCCTTTATTTAACATGAAGCACTTTTCGTCTCGCTATTAGCGAGACTTCTTCAGACAACACTATCACACACCTTCGATGTTTAAATACATTAACTACAACTGGTCATTGATTAATTAATCAATTGCCCCAACCACCAATTGAATATACTTGAGTATTTTAAAACATTAAAATAATTTAAAGTGATCTTTCCACAACTATAAGCATTAATCATGAAATTCAACTATCAAGTCACACTAAATCATCCAACCTAAACCAAATGCATAAAAATATACATATAAAACATATATATGTTGCAACACAGAATAAAAAAAAAAAAAAATATATATATATATATATATATATATATATATATATATATATATATATATATACATATATAAAAACCCTGTGTATGAATACACCTTATATGCATCTAAAACTATATAAGGAAAATTACAAAATATTACATTATATTACATACATACAACCCTCCACTATTTCATTCCCATGAGTACTATAAAAAAAGAGAAAAAAATGACAACACCATGCTCATGGAATTCTTTTTGTACATGGCAAGCAAAATCACTGAAGCATACGTAAAGAATTAACTGAGAAAGACAAGACAAAATGTGATTCAAATAATATGGCAACAACGAGAAATAAAGGCCGTTATAAAAATAATGGCTATCAAAAAAGAGCCTTATGAGAATCCAAGTGGGAGGCTTCAGTGCTTGCATCATTTTAATTAAAGCTGGCAGTGTGACTACAGACATGAGATGGGGTGATGCCATACGTTTAAACAGTTCTGCAGAGGACATGCAAAAATAGACCTTTCTTCAAGATATTTTTAAAAGAATTTACATTATTGAACAGAAATAGGAAAAGTAAGCATTTGCATTTGTTAGCACTTTTTAAATGGAACTTGAGACACCTAACTTGAAAAACACATGGGAAACATAGAATGGAATGCAAGTTAGACTATTGGCAAGCAAAGTAATAGCCAAAATGTAGATGCTAGACACTGGTGAAGAGTATAATCTATTCTAGCTACTGGATGGAACCATTTGATCGAGAACTGAGGACATGAAAGTATAAAATTAAAACATTCAGACTTCTTTTCAAATACCAGTAAATGAAGCAAATTCTTCAAATATTTGGGTCTGTTTGGCATCTGAAAGGTTGAAATGTTAAAATAAATTCATAGTATAAAATTCTACACTTTGTTTCTTAAAAATCAGTCACAGGACCATCTCAGATTCTGTGTTGTACAATAGCAGTGGGTATGCTAAGTGATATGTGACTATGCTAATTTAGTAACAGGCTTAGAAACTAAACCACAAAAATATAACATACATATCAAACATGACGAATTGCCAGTGATTTTTACTGACACAGATCTACATAGTAAAGCTGCATGGGAACTTAAGAGGAATGCAGGAAATACTGGAAAGCTTAGATGTTGAGTAAGAAGCACGCAAGGCTATAAGACATGAGAAGATGCACAATTATTAATTTTGTAGCAATGTGGTACTTCTTATAAGTATCAAAACAGAGAACTTTCATGTAATTGAATAAAGCTATACTTATGCTAAAGGCTCACTTATAATTTACATGTGCAAGAAATGGCATCATGGTTATGGGGAAGAAGATCCACATAGTTGCAAGGATGGAAAGAGGATAAGAAGAGGAGGTAGGATGGTCTAAGGGGCATAAGATTCAGTGGGATGAAGAGAATGACATGGAGAAACTAAGGAGAAATGGACGCTAGCTGGAAGTGAAATAAAATTGGAGAAATGGTCCAAGCTAGATAGAAGACTTATGTGAAGTCAAATGTATATAGTTAGTTGAGTGTGGTAATATTGTGTGTAATTATTGTGTGTTTCAGTTGAGATTATTATAGGGGCATTTCCATTTGGTGAAAGGTCATTTTAGCTGTTGTATTAAAAGATTTGATTTGACACTTCCCTTTGGTTGGGGGGGATTGAATTTCACAGTTTAGCAATGGCAACTGAATAAAGGTTACCACATGGTGAATACTGGATTTATCTGTAGCGAGTAAATTTTGTTTTTGTGAACTCACAACTGTCAAGGCAAATTTTATCTTCTTATCATATTACTGGCAATTTGCGTGGTTTGCTTAAAATGTTATGCATGCCTTTTGACTATGATGGACATAGAGTATGTTGGAATTCTAGCCAACTTATCTGTTGTAGTGTAATGCAGTGATGGGACTTAGAAATACAAAGAGCAACATCAGCAATTTTGTTGTTGTAAATACTATCTTGTTTGAGCTTTATGGATGTTAGAACTGGTGATGCACAGAGTAAACTTTGAAGTTGAGTGTCTCAGCTATCTTGAGTCTGAGCATGTTGACTTAGGTTTGAGATTTTGTTTCATTTTAGATATGAAGTAGTTTATGTCGTGATCAAATTTTATGTTTTAATCAACGGTGACTCCTAGTAATTTGGTTCAGTCACTTGTTGTATGGGTATATTGTTAGAGGAAATTAATTAATATGTTCATATGTAATGACTAGGCTAGTTGTCTCTGTGACATATTTTAAGCCTAGCCAATTTCTCTTTCAAAGGTAAGAATGAAGTCTTGTACCTTTTGTTTATGAGGTAAACACCTTAACCATTGCACCAACTCCCAACCCTAGTTATGGTAAACTTTGTATTACCTTTTGTACTGTGTTGTTAACAAACAGCACATGATTGAGGAGGAATGAGCTTAGTATTGGTTGGGACTTCGTCAGCCATTTTTCAAATTTGTGATTCTTTTTTTCTTACATTGGAGATGGGTTAGGTTGTCTGCTGCACATGTTAGGATACAGCTTTGGTATCGTGAATGATGTTGGCGTTCTCAGTAGTTTTGTGCACATCATTTATGAAGGTATTAAATAGGATTGAAACGTGAGGAGTGATATGGGTTGAAAAGATGACTGTGTTATTTCCATCTTAATGACTGACGTCTCTCTCAGAGATAGCTATTAGATGAATTTATTGCTGTAATACTCGTATCTAGACCAGTAAGTCTGCTTAGCGATAGGTATTGCAAGTCTGTGTCCCATGATTTGGAGAGGTCTACAAAGAGGGATGTTGGTTTTAGTGCTGATTTCTTTCTTGACTTTATTGTATCTAGAAAACAAATCAAGTCTGCTCCTGTGCTAGGTTGAGGATGAAATCCATGCTGAGTTGAATATAGCAGGTGGCTTGTAGTTACATAACATAGTATCTGTTTGTTTATGCATTTCTCAAGCATTTTATTTATTTATTTTATTTTATTTTACATTTGTTTACCGGGGAGGTCCGACTGGAGAGAGAGCTGTCCATTTTCAGCAGAGGCCTGGGGAGAAACTCTCCAAAACAATTGCTAACATACTACATGTAAGATATTTGCAAATTCAGTTATAAAAATGTAGCAGACAATAACATATGATTCCATAAGATAGTTACATAAGCATAGAGATTTAGACATACAATTAAAAGTATAACAGGTAGTAACATATGATGGTTGTTCATACAGTATGTTTAGTAGAGATAATATTGAAGATGTACTGAAGATAAGACAAGAAAGGAAAAACTAAAAGAGGAGGATATAGACAAGTTCCTATGAGGTGCATTGACATTTTAAGGGAAAGCTTTACAACTTGGTCTAGGGAAGAGTTGGTGAGTATAGATGGGGCAGTGAGGAGTAGGCGGCAGTGAGTTGCGTGAGTGATTTTAAAAATGTGGGGTTAGTATGGCTAGTGATGCAGAGTTACTGGCATCATATTGTGGACCACCTTTGTGGATAGGAATGATGTGAGATTGCTTCCATTGCTCATGAGGGATCTGTTAATTAGGACTGAAGTTGGCTATGCAATAGTGTCTACTGCAATAGAAAGGCAATCTGATGGGAGGTTACGGGAGCTAAGCTAGTATGTTTTAATTTCTTGAGCACTTTTTTCATGAGATAAGTGGATATGGGTTGGATGCTAAAAGTTGCATTGTTGTTATTGGCCTGTAATTGTACAGTTACTTGGTTTTGTTGTTTTTTAATGGATGTGGCAGCTTGTACAAAATACATGTTCAGTTTGCATTATATATTGTAAGCAGAGTCATATAGTAGTGTGTCTGATGTAGTTTTATTGATTGGATATTCCAAAATACCTTTGGGTTATTGCTATCAAGTGTCTGAAATATGTGGAGGTTGTTCTATTTTTCTTGTAGTGTGCTTTTATCTTATGTAAAAGGTGTCTATAATTTGGTGAAGTTATAATACTTTGCCTTTTTTCATGCTTTCCATGGTTTGTCTCTAACAGTCCCCATTTGATTAGTTTTTGAGGATAATCACAACGTGGGATGATGTTTTTTTTTTCCTTTTCAAGTGATGCAGCTCAGTTGAGAATTTTTAGCAAGGTTTAGCTGACATAGTATACTGTAGATATTTCATAGGAGACCAGTAACACTGTTGTGGCAGGCCTTGAGCTGTCATTTCTGAAAGTGATTTTTGTGATTTAACCCATTTACAAGTTGTTTGCATCATTGTTTTTGCTTGATTCAGTGCTTTGAATGTGTGCTGGTAGTCAGTGAGTTGGGAAATGTATCTGTTTTTTCTGTTGTTTTGTCTGATGCCAGTATCCATTCAAATGTATTTTCTTCCTGTTGATTTTGAATTCTACTAGATTCGTTGATGAGTTGCAAAAAGGCTGAAGTAGTTGACTGACATTATGTTTTTATCTGGTGTATGTTAGGATGATTTTTTTCTAGTTTATGTTATCATCAGTAGTTTTAATATGTCTTGTTTTCTATGTGATGTTATTCAGGATAATATGCCATTCGTCTAAGGTGTTCGTATTTTCTTTTACAGTTTTTTTGTAGAATATAGATGATAACTATATGAAAAGTGATGAAGCTATTTAATTAGAGAGTGGCTAAGAGTACTGAATAATTGTTATAAGATGTTATGCATTTCATGAAAGTACTTAGTTCTATGTGGTTGGGAAACAGACATAATGCTTCATGATCTTTTTGATATTTTTTCTAGTCTAAGGATTTTCTATCCATGAAAAAAATAGTGATTCATCTTTTATATTTCGTTTTAGCCAGGATTCTGTTACAGTGAGTATATCTGTTTTATAGTATTCAATCCAGGAGCATAGTTCTCTGATTTTGTTGTATATGCTATTGGCAATCATCAATTATATTTTATTGTCATTGATGGGTTGGTAATATTTGGTTTTGAGCTGTATTTTTTATAGCTAGACATAGGTGACAAGGAACAGTGTTGTGTTCTTTTTTTGATGTTTGGCTCTTATCTGCATCAATATGGAACAAACTGATCTCTGCTTAGAAATCTCTTCTAAGTTTCTACCAGTCTTTGGTAATTATAGTGAACCCTGCAATGTTCTGTTTGAAGCCCTGTCAAAGACTTATATTTAGAGGATACGGACTACTCACTGTATATTACAGAATATGTCTTCCTTCTGACAGGATCCTTCCTTTACTGAAGATGGTACTTCAAATCATTTGGTATGAGACAGTCACAGTATTACTGTGCCTTACAGTACTTGGTCCCATATCAGCATAGCACACTATATACATCTGTCCACATGCCAGCTTGTAAATTACAGTTGTAGAGTAGACTTTGAAAGTTTGGTGGTCTCCAGTAGATCATCCCATAACACAACATGCCAAGGTTTCCAGGGCTTAAAAGTTACAATTTAAAATGGCTCCACACTTTGAACCTAACCACTGAACACCCATTCCAAGTTCATTTCCCTCTACTGGATTGCACCAGAGATATTTAAAGACAGAGAGGCACTGCCAAGAACAACTTGTCCAAGGTGTATAGTCATACACTGGGTCTGGTCTGTGCATACATTTTCTGGCAACATTAGAATCCAATTACTAATAAATGTGTATGACAGTAACCTGATGCCTTGAACAATACAAGTATATGCAACATTTAAAAAATATACTTTTTGTGGTAGGCAAGTCCCCCACCCCCTGAGTTTCATAATTTTCATTAGGAGGTCATTGTATTGTGTAGAAAGAATAATCAAGACAAGCATTGTAAAGTTTATCTCACTCTGTCACTGAGATGCTGGGAGAAAAGAAGATGGCAACCAGAAACCTGGGATCAACAGGATCTTGGTCATGTGTGTCCTGAGGAAAATAACACGAGCAGTTGGCACTTAAGCTGTTATACATGAGGATGCGGGATATGTGCCTATGTGATCCAAGCAGCTGATTATAAGCCTTGCATATTGCAGTGTGTACAAATCTTAAATGTCATGTTACCTCCCAATTCTTTAAAGCAGGAGCAACATAGGACACCGACCACACA
This sequence comes from Protopterus annectens, assembly GCF_019279795.1. Lineage (NCBI taxonomy): Eukaryota > Metazoa > Chordata > Ceratodontiformes > Protopteridae > Protopterus > Protopterus annectens. The sequence goes on along the minus strand of NC_056739.1, from coordinate 59,080,623 downwards.
AAGGACAGAATGCTTCGTGAAATCTGAGATCGGTCTGAGTAGTATGACCTAGGGTTTGGGTACCTTCACTCTGCTCTTGTCCAGATATTGAGATGGCACAATTTTAATTTGTCACAGTTATGCTAGGAGATTCCTAGAGTCATGGGTGTTTGCATATACCCCCAGCCCAGTCACTGACTGTATACTTTTTTCACTGTCTGTCACAGGTGTTTCCAGGCTGTTGATATACTAACTGCAGGTATTCTGACAGCAGTAATGACATTGCTGCTACAGAACTTTTCCTGCATGGCAGGCATATTCAGTCTTCCCTGTTACAGCTGGTTGCACTTTGTGAGCATGGATGTTGTTGTAGGTTCAGGCCTATACCATGGTGAGCAGAGGTAAGTGTATACAGTCTACCACAATTGGGCACTGTGGCAAGGTGGGGCCATTTTCTTATTCACCTGATTAGGTCACTATTTCACAAGACAGTTGGTGTTTCATAGGAAATTTGAATCTATGGCACTTCTGACCCATGCATACCTATATATACAGTCACTGTGTTTGCCTCTACTCTGCTTTGCTCACTGCACATCACAAATCGCACAACCACAGTTGATTGTGATATTAATAACTGTAATTACTTAAAGTGGCCAGATGAGCATGTTGCATATGTGTTGGGTAAGAGCCACACTTACCAAAGCAGATACCTTGTTGTGGCATGTCTGCTTCATATTCATTCATATCTGTCAGTTGTGTTATGTTGATTTTTTTTTTTTTTGCCAGGGTTTGTAGTGGTACATTAAAGACAGACCATGCCTTGTTAAGGGTATGTTGTAGTGTAGTGTGTAGCTGGCTGAGATAAAAGAAATACATGTTAATTTGTGTGGTTGCCGGCATGATGATGCTGAAGATCTGCCAGAGTGCTTTACTGGATACTTCATCATAGTCTGTATAGCAGTGTCTAACGTTTATACTTAAGCCAGGCTATACAGCATATGCTCAGTTATTCACAAGCCTTCTATGAGGTACATAGTACTGAGTCCTCAAAAAGCATGGTGCAATGATAATAAATACCACATGGGGTAAGAGGGGGTATTATGACTACCTTCAGGATGCATGGGACAAACAATACAGGTCTAGCCCATAACAATGTGTGGTTGCATGGCATCTGAGCACTGATGGAGGAGTAGTACACATGCCTTCTTATGTATATGTGTGCCCATCACTGTTGCCTGATGTCCACCTAATACATCTGCAAGTCCTGCAAACTATGAGGTCCACAAGAGGTTCTGCATGGCCATGATGCAGGCATGTTGATTTATATGTAAGCATGCTGCTCCATGCAGTTCAGGAACACTATTATTATAACCCCATGGTGTTAACTGCAAGGCACAGAAAGGTATTGATAGTTGATGATGGACTCCACTAGCTCACCCCTTGTTTTTAGTACAACCAGCTGACCCTAGCTCCCTATGCTAGTATTTCTGAGCAGTGCTGACACACCAGATTGAGGGTGCACCCATAAGCATGGTAGTGGTGTTATTCACATTGCCTAATTTCAGCACTGTAAAGCATACGTGTCCTGAAACACCTCCATGCATGCCAGGTAGTGCTCCTGCCATGGGCAACGTGTTTGTGATGATGACTGCACTGCAGTTCATTATTGTTCCTCCTAGTCTTGTTTCTCTGCATTGTCATGGTCATCCTGTCTGCCATTTGTGTTTCTTTACATGATAGAACTTTCAGGAACTGCATGCCTTGTTGGTATGCACTGGTTGTGTTGTATACACCAGTTGTGTTATATGCACCGGTTGTGTCATATGCATCAGTTGTGTCACTCCATAAATTTTGCTTGGGTTTTACTTTTATATGGCCTTGCATGTACCAACTGAGCACATACAGTATACGTTAATCTTATAAATTCCACCCGGTGTTTGAAATTAAACTTATAATATAAACATTTCGTAATACTCTCTAGAGTATGACTCTGCCAGATATTTTTTAACCTGAGATTTCATATTCACAGTTATAAAGCACTGTAGCTATTAATTTTACTTATTTATTTAAATGTGTTGACTGGAGTGGAGCCTGGTGTAAAAACACAAGAAAATACAATATGACACATAGCATACAATACAATACACTGCAACAAATACAAAAATATCACTAAAAATACAACTGAAGCTTATAGTATTACTTTTGTAGCTTACACTTACATAGGCCACACAGGAACAGATGTAGTAGTGACATAACTGTCTCATTAACAAAGAAGTTGTGAACTAAATGAAAGAGTTGCCAGGTAAATTTTCTCAGGTTACATATGAAGAATACAAGTATATACAATGCTGTATTCAATTTGCCACTGCTAGTTGTAATTATATTTCCTTACAAGATGTGAGTACCAAGTAAGGAATTGTTAGAGTATATTTATAGATTAGTATGCATTGCATTGTTCTTATGAAACAGGATTGTGTGGCTATTATAAGGGGTGGGTAGAAGATATTGCAAATATGATGAGGTGGGTGGCAAGGGCATGTCATGGGGGAGGGTAGTTTATATAACCATGTGTCTGCATGGTATTGTGAACAAAGACATGTGATTAGTGAGGCTGAGTAGCTGTCATTGAAGGTAACTTAGATTATTCTTAAATGCTGCTGGCATTGACACTGGGTAGATTATTGTAGATATCATTTGTGCATTTCCCCCCAGAAGTCTGAGAAATTAGGTGAGCCTCTTATGGATGTGGGGAAGGTTTTAGGTCATAGTTTATAGAAACTGTGGTTGATACAATTTGAAGTTGCATATTTTCCTGAACTTTATTTGGAGTAATGTGAAATTATTTATGTAGACAGCAGCTCTTCTTGGAAGGCCATGTTTTAATTGGACTATCAGGATTGCTTTCCCAATGTAAAGGCCGCATTTTAATTGGACTGTCAGGATCGCTTTCCCAATAGTAAGGCCATGTTTTAATTGGACAACCAGGACTGCTTTCCCAATGGGAAGACTATGTTTGAATTGGATCATCAGGATCACTTTCTCTGCTAGCTGGGGATTGAAAATGTGAGATTTGTCATGCCAGAAGTGGGTTTGTTGCTTTTTATTTGTGTTTTTCTGATGTGAAGTTGAAAGTTCACAGCTGGACCCAGCCAAAGACCAAGGTATTTGAAGGAGTGTGTGGTTTCTAAAGTGAGCTTGCTATGAGCAAGGATGTACCCCTCTAATACAATTGTATGTAGTTTTTGGTAAAGATCATGACTTTGATTTTGACTAGACTGATTGTTAGCTGCCTGCATGCAATCCTTTAGTAGTGGCTCATAGGTCTTGCTGTAGTTGTCTGAATTTTTCAGGAGCGATTGCATGTATAGATGATAGTGCACCTGCATCGAGAGTCATTAGAAGAGCAGAGCAGACTTCAGGCAGGTTGTCGATGCACAATACGAAGAGTGACATAAAGAGCACTGAGCTTTGGGGACTCCTTTGTGAAGAGGAGCTTTGAGGAGATGGGGTACCTATTAGCACAATGGCGATAAGAAGTTGTTAAAGAACTGACAGACTTCATTGCTAATGCCATGAGCTAAGAGCTTTGTTTGGAGGATGTTGTATTCCACGATATTGAACTCGTCAGTAAGGTCTTTGATCATTGTGCCTGTAGGTTGTCCTTTGTCCACTGTGATTAGATTTCTTTAGTTCATGAACCATGCAGCTGAATGCTTTAACTCATGATGTATTCACAAAGTTGACAGGATACCATTTTTCCAGAATTGTGTCAAGGGTTGGTAAAATGTAGATGTGCTTGAAATCTGAGCAGGAGCTGGATTTAGTGTTTTTTGGAATGAGGTTGGCTACTGCTTCTTTCCTAATTTCAGAGATATTATCCTGATAGGTAGAAGGTGCGGATTTGTTTTAGGAGTTGAATAATGCATTCAGCACAGGCTTTGACAAACAAAAGGGTGCAGGTTGTCTGATTCCATTGTGCCATCACCAGGGACATCATAAAGAACTAGGTAAAACAACTGCCAAAGAAAAACTCTGAATGTCACACAAAATAAACAACTACTGTTTTATTAAGCGCTTTTTGTCCCACTCTATAAAACAAACTTAAATCTACAACTATTAAATAATCATCAAAAAACAGTCATGTGCCTACATCCACCAATACAAAAAATTCCCTAATTAAACAATTAAACTAAATTTTCATCAGTTTAATAGAAAACAAAACCCATTCACATGGGTAAGATAAAATAAATGCAAGAAATCTTGAATAGTACAAAGAATTCTCTCCACTAAATACAGCCTAGAGTTAAAATATGTAGGGTCTATCCTGAACTTCATAGGTCTAATTAACCAGGTCTTTTCTTGAATATAAAAATATAAAAATATATGTGTTATTATATACAGTAAAATAAAAAAATAAAAACAACACTATTCCATACATGTACCTTTTCTACTGAATTCTTAAAATACACCTGACAAAGATGTGTATATATGTATATGTATATATATGTATCATAAAATACATGTAAGGTGTGTATAAAATAAATTTATCTCATAAGGCTTTTTAGTTTTAAAATACAAAGAATGGAGTAAACTTCATTTAATCCTGGGAAATGGCATGCACTCTTGCGCAATTGCCAATATAATTCCAAGCGCTTTAATAAAATTGAATCCGGTCATCCTCGGCCATCAGGTATAATAGAGTCAATGGCTCCAAATTTAAACTTACGGTCTGGGAACTCGACTGTATGTCTAGCCAATGCACTCTCCTGTTTAAGCTTCCTAATCTGATATAAATGTTCGTATATCTGTTCTCTAAGTTTACTTATCATATTTATTTGTCAGTTTACTGATGTAAAACGCGGGACATTCTTGACATTGTGCAATATGTACCACTGATTTTGATTGGCAAACCAGTTTATACCTATATGGGTGCTCTCTGATGGTAAAGATTTGTCCAGTATCCATATACTGGCAAAAGTGGCACATTTGACATTTATACATTCCTTTCTTATTGTAATTTGATAACTTACAGGATTCTAGGAGACTCTTCAAGTTCTGTCCTCGTTTAAAGACCACTCGAGGTGGTTCTTGAAGTTTGTGTCTCAACACTGGGTCTCTGCTAACTAACCCCCAATTTTTGTTGATAATGTAATAACTTTCATGGCCATTAATACTAAATGGGGTAGTCAAACTCAACCACCCAAACTGATATGCATTTGGAGTCTCACCATCATTTGTGGTCATAGGGTCAAGTCTGCCCTTGGAGCAGAAAATCGGTTTATAGTAACCAGATGACCTCTTGTCCTGAATGTCCATCAGCAGTTTATCTACTAAAGAATCTGGGTATTCTCTCTTGGAAAACATCTCCATAAGCATGTCAAACTCTGCTAAGAAATCGGTATCATTAGAGATGGGTCTACTTTACGCACTCAAAACACGAAAAACCCGAATACAAATAGTGCGACAAGTAAGAAGCGAACCGCGAATACGTTGAATGAATGAAACCGCATATCGAATTCGCATAGTTGGCCCGTCTGCGGTATAGCTCCGTAAGGTAAGTGTGCGATAGTTACGGACCTTAGGGTTAGGGAGGGGTTAAGGTAAGTGCATAGGTAGGTAGTCTATGTAAGGTTTTGTGTAGGTAATGTATGTAAGGTTTAGTGTAAGGTTTTGTTAAGTGTATGTGTGTGGAATATTTAGTTTGTTTGGGTTAGTGTAGGGTTAGCAGTAGGGTTTTGGTGCTTTAATTTAGGGATAAAAGTAGGGTTTTGGTTAGTGTATAAATGTGTTTTTTTTATTGTGCTTGGGTAGATAGTGTGTTGTGGGTGGTGGGTTGGCCAACTTTGATGGTTCGTGGTTTTAAATTTCGCATTTTAGTACGTTCAATGTATTCACAGTTCGCTCTTTATGTGTCACGCTATTCGGATTCGGGTTTTACATGTTTCGAGCCAATAAAGTAGACCAATTAGAGACCATGCAAGCGGCCCTGACTAATTGACCCTTAACCGCTGATTTCTTTTGGAACAAAAGGTGACAGCTACTAAAATGCAAAAATGCATTTGAATACGTTTCCTTTCTATAAATCCTTAATATATGGCAATCATTTGTTTGGTCTTTACTTAAATCAACATCCATTTATGCAAGTCTGTCAGTGCTGAAACTATATGTAAAAGACAAAAATTGTGCAGTTGAATTGAAATAAGAAATCAATTCATGGGCTTTCTCCTCGTCTTCATCAAAGATCATACAAAATGTCATCTAGGTAGTGTGTATAAAAGTGTATCTGGTCATACATTTGTTGGTTCTTAAAAATATATTCCTGCTCCCAATATGCCATTACTAGATTGGCAAAGCTGGTCCCACAAGGATCCCTAAAATCCACAAAAACACTAGTGACCCACCCATGAGACCATTGGTGGATGCTAGACATAGCATCTCTTACCCTTGTGCCAAAGTGGTAGACCAAATCCTCAAAAAATATGTCTCCCAAGAGAAACATATATGTAAAGCTCATGGCCATTTCTTTCTCACATTAATAACTTAAAATGCAGAAAGGACCTTCATTTTTTCACAGTGGATGTGAAATATTTGTACTCATTGATACCCCACTTAGAAGGTATCGAATGGGTCAGTTTTATGTTATGTAGTAAAGGAGCACCATTGGCTGAAACCTCTTTGGTTGAGGAAATGCTGGACATCATTTTGTCTTCCAATTTCATTACTTTTAACAAATATTATTTACAAAAGATCAGCGTAGCTATGGCCGCAGAGAGTTCTTTTGCCATCAATTCACCTGTTTCCCAAAATGACAACATTGGGAACTTAACCATCCTTATAGAAATGCTAACACAACGTGTGGACAACCTTAATACGAGACTTGATTCTATTTCTAGTGTTACTTTTGCTTCACAACCACCTAGTTCTTCTGTACTACACACTCCAGTGAGTAACGGACCATTGGGGAACTCTGTGGAGCCTTCTATCCATTCTCTGCCATAAAAAAAAAACAGTTGAATGGACCTAGAACAGTGGGACATATGAATGCACTGTACAGTAGCAGCTGCAATTTAACAAGTGGAAGTGGATTCTCAGAACTTATTAGGCCTCCTAATTTTAACCATTGGCTTACTGAATCAGTCATCTTATTGCAACCCATGAACGGAAATCAAGAGGAGCAGCCGGCTGGAAGATTGATTGACATTTCTTCCCAACTCAAACAACTAAACCAGAAATCAGTGGTTAAGGGGCAATTAGTCTGGGCCATACACGTGGTCTCTAATGATACTGATTTCTTGTGGGGTTAGTTAGCAGAGACCCAGTGTTGAGACACAAACATCAAGAACCACCTCAAATTTTCTTTAAATGAGGACAGAAATTGAAGAGTCTCCTAGCATCCAGTAAGTTATTAAATTGCAATAAGAAAGAAATGTATAAATTTCAAACGTGCCACTTTTGCCAGTATATGGATACTGGACAAAACTTAACCCTCAGAGGGCACCCATATAGATCTAGGTATAAACCAGATTGACAATCAAAATCAATGGTATATATTGCACAATGTCAACAATGTCCCGCGTTTTACATCAGTAAAACTGACCGAAGACTTAGGGAACGTGCATATGAACATTTCTATCACATTAGGAAGCTTAAACAGGAGAGTGCACTGGCTAGACATACAGTCAAGTTCCCAGACCATAAGTTTAAATTTAGAGCCATTGACTCTATTATACCTGATGGCCGAGGGGGTCCGGATTCACTTTTATTAGAGCGCTTGGAATTTTATTGGCAATTGCACATGAGTGGATGCCATTTCCCAGGATTAAATGAAGTTTACTCCATTCTTTGTATTTTAAAACTAAAAAGTCTTATGAGATAAATTTATTTTATACACACCTTACATGTATTTTATGATACATATACATACATATATACACATCTTTTTTAGGTGCTTTTAATATCAGAGCTTTGACCGGCTAACATCTACCTGAAATAAACTGGACATATAAGTGAATTTAAGTACACTTTTATCTGCTCTTTTGCATATAGTACTGTATTTAATTTATTTATTTGTGTTTTTCTCTGAATAGTAACTCAACTGAAGTTGTGGCTGTCTCTCTACAGAGTACTTGTTAGAATTTCTGTGTAGCCATTGATAGCAGTGGGGGTAGTTTCACCTCATCATTGACATTCTATCTTGCCTTATATAAGTAATACATTTTGAGTTATCTCTGCTTAATATCAGAGCTTTGGCCGGCTAACATCTACCTGAAATAAACTGGACATATAAGTGAATTTAAGTACACTTTTATCTGCTCTTTTGCATATAGTACTGTATTTAATTTATTTATTTGTGTTTTTCACTGAATAGTAACTCAACTGAAGTTGTGGCTGTCTCTCTACAGAGTACTTGTTAGAATTTCTGTGTAGCCATTGATAGCAGTGGGGGGTAGTTTCACCTCATCACTGACATTCTATCTTGCCTTATATAAGTAATACATTTTGAGTTATCTCTGCTTAATATCAAAGCTTTGGCCGGCTAACATCTACCTGAAATCAGCTGGATGTATAAGTGAATTTAAGTACACTTTTATCTGCTCTTTTGCATATAGTACTGTATTTAATTTATTTATTTGTGTTTTTCACTGAATATTAACTCAATTGAAGTTGAGGCTGTCTCTCTACAGTTTGGTGTTAATGTTGGTGGCTTTGAAATTGCTCGCCCCTCTTGCAGATTTGTATTTGAATATTCTTTCTGGGCCCATCTCATTTGCTCACTCAACTGAGTGCAGTGAGATCATATTCTGATTTCAGGCACTCCTACTGTGTACAAAGAGAGCATTTAGGAAGGACAATCCCTTTAGCCTCTTAATCCTGCTCTGTTCCCTCCCTCAAAATAAAAAAACAAAATATATATATATATATATATATATATATATATATATATATATATATATATATCTTATTCAGCTGCTCTTACTGTAACTGTCTTAGTTGCTCTTCTGCGTGCTGTTATCTGTTCAGTCGCTCTTACTCTGCACTTATTACTGCTTGTTAGTAGCCTTCTAATTTACTGCCTTCTGCACTTGTTTTTTAGTCATTTGTTAATTTAATTGCATTTATTTGAACTGCATTTGTCGTAGTGTTGCTACACACTCGGGTGTGCTGGCCTGCACTACAATTTGAATTGTATTTACTGCTGTTTTAGCTGCTTTTCTGTAACAAAAAAATTCTAAGCTTGTTTCCTGCCTTTCCTGTAACTAGTCAAGTCCAGATACAGACTTGCTGTATCCAGGACTGTTGGTAAGCTTCTGAGCCTCCCAAGCCTTTCTGTGTTGGAGGGAAGCCTTCTAGCTTATCAGTGGGAGTGGTAAGCACTAGGTAGCCTATCTACCATGGGAAGAGTGGGTTTTGGCCCTGAAATTGTAGTTCTTTGGCTGTTTGGACAGTTTATCCATCTCTTTCTACTTTCTGGTTAAAAGCCCGTTTTGCGTTTGGTCCCTGCCTTTCCTATAACTAGTGTAGTCCAGGTACAAACTTGCTGTATCCAGGATTGTTGGTAAGCTTCTGAGCCCCCAAGCCCTTCTGTGTTGGAAAGAAGCCTTCTAGCTTATCAGTGGGAGTGGTAAGCACTAGGTAAACTATCTACCACAGGAGGAGTGTTTTTTGGCCCAGAAATTATAGTTTATTGGTCGTTTGGGAAGCTTTTCCCTCTCTTTCAACCTTCAGATTTAAAAGCCTGTGTTTGTGCTTGTTTCCTGCTTTTCCTTTTACTAGTCTAGTCCAGGTAGAGATTTGCTGTATCCAGGACACTTTATAAGCTTCTGAGCCCCCCAAGCCTTTCTGTATTGGAGGGAAGCCTTCTAGCTTATCAGTGGGAGTGGGAGTTGTAAGCATCAGGTAGCCTATCTACCACAAGAGGAGTGGTCCCTGGCCCAGAAATTGTAGCTATTGGCTGTTTGAGCAGTTTTTTTCCATCTCTTTCAACTTTCTGCTTTGAAAGCCACACTTGTGCCTGTTTCCCACCTTTCCTATAACTAGCCTAGTCTGGTTACAGAGTTGCTGTATCCAGGATTGTTAGTAAGCTTCTGAGCCCCCCAAGCATTTCTATGTTGGAGGGAAGCCTTCTAGCTTATCAGTGGGAGTGGTAAGCACTAGGTAGCCTATCCTCCATGGGAAGAGTGAGTTTTGGACCAGAAATTGTAGTTTATTGTCGTTTGGGCAGTTTTCCACCTCTTTCAACTTGCTGGCTTAAAAGCCTATGTTTGTACTTGTTCCCCACCTTTCCTGTTAACTAGTCTAGTTCAGGTACAGATTTGCTGTATCCAGGACTCTTTGTAAGCTTCTGAGCCCTCAAGCCTTTCTGTGTTGAAGGGAAGCCTTCTAGATTATCAGTGGGAGTGGTAAGCATTAGGTAGCCTATCTACCACAAGAGGAGTGGTTCCTGGCCCAGAAATTGTAGTTATTGGCCGTTTGGGCCATTTTTTTCCATCTCTTTCAATGTTCTGGTTTAAAAGCCGCACCTGCGCTTGTTTCCCATCTTTCCTGTAACTAGCTTAGTCCAGATACAGAGTTGCTGTATCCAGGACTGTTGGTAAGCTTCTGAGCCCCGCAAGCCTTTCTGTGTTGGAGTAAAGCCTTCTAGCTTATCAGTGGGAATGGTAAGCACTAAGTAGCCTGTCTACCATGAGAAGAGAGGTTCTTGGCCCAGAAATTGTAGTTTATTGACCATTTGGTCAGTTTGTCCATCTCTTTCAACTTTCTGGTTTAAAAGACCACATCTGCGCTTGTTTCCCATCTTTCCTGTAACTAACCTACTGGTTAGCACTAGAAAGCCTTAAACTGATACAAGCCTTCTAGCTTAAAAGAGAGACTTTGGAGTGATTAAGTATCAGTTTTCTGTACTGTCTTGCTGTACTTAACTGTTTTCTGCCTAAACGCAGATTTTTCCAGATTTTATTGTGATTTAAAAGCTTGTTTTTTTTTTACATATTGTACTTATTTGACTGCCTGCACTTTTAAAAAGTTATTTTTTGTTTAAATAATTTGTTTAACTGTTGTAGGCTACACATTAAAGTGCGATAGCCTTTTCTGATCGTTTGTAGTCGTTTAAAGCTGTTTTAAGTGTATTTTTTTTTACTGTTTTTGCCTTATCTTTTCAAAAAAACAAAAAAAAAACAAAAAAAATTCCTTGTTTCCCGCCTTTCTAACCTAGTATAGTCCAGTTTTCAGGCTGGTGCTGAATTCAGGGCTGTGATACTAGTTTCTGAGTTGCCCACACCTTACTTGGATAGAAGGAAGTTTCTCTGTTCACCTGTGATAGAGGGGAGCTTTGAGCAACCTATCTGTCCCTGGAGGAGTGGTTCCAACCCAGAAGTTAGAAGTTTATTGGCCATTTTGGGCTAATTTCTATCTCTTTCATTTCCCTACTATAAAAACCGTGTTTGCACGGTTTTGCGTACTGGGCAGTGCCGGTTAGCTACGGTTAAATTATTCCCGGCTCCACTAAGTCTCCTCTTCAGTTTTTCCCTTGAAACTAGTCTAACTCTCAACCTAAGCACTCAGAAAGCATCTTACAGTTCAGCACTTGCTCAGACCTAATAGCAAGCACTAATATACCCTGGCACTGATTGCCTAGCAGGGCAAGGCTCTTTATTCACCCCTCACCAACCAAGCAACTAAGCAGCTCACCCTACTATTGAGGCATGACCAAAGGGCAACTTCAGGTGCACTCTCCAGTCCAGCTGGTGAATCTGGGTATCCTGAGGCAATGTTACAACTGTTTCATGTACACAGACAACCCTCTCCTCCTACCACAAAACACTAACATATGCAAGAGATGCAATTATACAGCCAAACTGGAAGCTAGGCTGTCTCCACCCAAGACTGGAACAGACCGTCAAGAGGAGAAGGTTAACACTTGCACCACACCTCCAGCCACACACAGACCTACTAAAACAGCACTGGCAAAAAATACACATAAATACACAAAATCATACTCGGAGGCTCTAAATAAAAACCTTTAAAAGCATCGGAGACTTCCAAAGCAGACACCCAAACAACCTGCACCTCCCATCACAAACCAGACAACACATAAACACAATGTGCCGCACAATCACAACCCTTAAGGCGAAATAACATACCTAACACACTAGTAATAGGTGACTCTATAGTCAGGCACACTGACGTCCCACTCACTAGGCTGGACAAGCAGAAGGTTACTGTTAGCTGCCTGACGGTACCCAGAATCCGCCACATAACAGAAGACCTCAGGTCACTCCAGAACAAGTACAAATATGACTCTGTCATTGTTTATGTTGGTGTGAATGACCTGAGATGTACCTCCCTGGACTACATGAAAAGAGACATGGAAGAGCTCTCTGATCATGTAGCCCAGGCTGGTATGACCCTGACTAGCATCCTGCCCTCACCAAGAATGATACCTCAGTATAAAGAAAAAATGATCAGTTTCAACAATTGGCTAAGCTTCTGGTGTCATTCAAAGAGGATCCAGTGTCTGTCAGCCTGGGACGATATGCTTGACAAGCCACATTGCTTCACAAGAGATGGCTTGCACCTATCACCCTTAAGCCTTTGAATACTGGTCAAGGTTCTTGCTGCCCCCATAGTGCTTTTTTAGGCAAGGCTCAAAAGACAAACCCACCTCCATAAACAGCACAATTAACAAAAAACTGAGGGTTATGCTACTCAACACCAGGAGTTTAAATCTCAAAATGCACGCGCTCGAAGCACTCCTCAGTATGGAGAAGTAACTGAAACCTAGTTCAATGCTCCAGAGAGCACCCCAGCACTACTGGGCTACAACTCATACCATAAGTTTCGGCCACAGAACACGGACCAAAACACAAAAGGAGGGGGTGTATCCATATTCATCAAGGATACCTACACCTCCAGGTTAGTGGCACAGCATGATACCTTTGAGATCATCCATGTGCAACTAACATTGGGCAAATTTGCAATGCAAATTGTGGCCTGCTACAGATTACCCTCCATGACCCAGGACCACCACTCCACCTTTCTGGAGACACTGGAAAACATGAAGGCCCTACCGAAAACCCTGATATTGGACAATTTCAATTACCCTACCATTCACTGGGAAAACTACTCAAGTACAAATTCCCAGGCCCAGCACTTCCTGGAATTCATCAGCACAAATGCCCTGGATCAGCTGGTAAACTCCCCTACCAGAGGTGAAAACATATTGGACTTGGTCATCACCAACATGGGCGACAGGTGTTACACACCGGATGTCAACCCGTCACTGGTTACATCAGACTATAAACTAATCACTCTGGATGTTCACACCCCACCACCACCACCCTCAACTAAGGAAACCACAGAAAAAAACTTTTCTAAAGCAAACTTCACCTTACTTAAGACAGAGGTGCTAAGTTTTACAGCCCCCACGCTAAAGGATAATGCTGCCCAAGATGCAGAAACCTTTACAAATGCACTTTATGAGCACCTACAAGGATGCATGGATCGTGCCATCCCTAGCAAAACCAAGATTCACTCCTCTAAGAGAAGGAAACCAGTTTGGTGGACCCCTGCAATAAACAGGCTATACAACAGAAGGAGGAAACTAGTTCAGGAAAAAAGCAAATCTCAAGATGGAAAGACATCCCTGATCAGTATCAGTAAGAAACTAAGGTCCCTCATGAAATCATTCAAGGCTAACTTTGAAAGAAAAATAGCTAAGGATTCAAAAGGTAACCACAAAGCCTTCTTTAGCTATGTTAAGAATCTAAGTGACAACTCGCCGATATGCACTGAACTAGTGCAAAATAGCACAAAATATACTGAACCTACTGATATTGCCAACATCCTGGCAGATAGATTCAGTGCAAACTTCACCCCCCTCTCACCTCCAAAAGGGCCCACAACAATACCAGAAAAGTGTAGTGTGGCAAGAATCACAGATGCACAGGTGAAAACAGCCCTTTCAAAAGCCAAAAACACAGCATCAGTGGGACCAGATGGTGTCCCAGGCTGCGTCTTGCACGAACTACAGAATGAACTAACCCCCCACCTAAACATGCTGTTCAACCTCAGCCTCTCCACAGGCTACGTGCCCATAGAATGGCACACAGCAACGGTTATTCCTCTCCACAAAGGAGGGACCACAACTGACCGTGGTAACTATCACCCCATAAGCCTGACTAGCCTGGTCTGCAATGGAGTGCATCATCATGGAACTCACTAACAAAGACATTGGGAACCTCTAAACACTTGACCCGACCCAGTTCAGCTTTGTTAAGGGCAGATCATGCCTACTAAACCTGGTTGACTTCTTCGAGACAGTCACCAAGGCCATAGATGAGGGAATGGTGGTTCACACAGCCTACCTTGACCTTGCCAAGGCTTTCGATACCATTCCCTACTCAGGTATTACAGAAAACTCACCAGCCTGAACATCAACCCCTACGTCATGAGATGGGTTGCCAACTGCCTTACAGACAGAACTCACAGGGTAAGAATAGCAGGCTCCAGGTCCGACTCTAAACCAGTCACAAGTGGTGTCCCGCAAGGCTCGGTCCTGGGACCCCTACTGTTCGGCTTATACTTCTCAGAAGTACAGGCAAACACAGGAGGACTATGGCTAACCAAGTCTGCCGATGACTGCAAACTGGGAGCCATAATTGACTTTCTGGCTGACACGGACATCCTCCAAAAGGGCCTTAATGAGACGGACACCTGATGTCAAAGTCATGGCCTCAAGCTAAATGCCAAAAAATGCATAGTCATCCCGTTTGAGGAAAAACAAAACACCCACGAATTACCACATAGGTGGCAGCCCCCTTAATACAGAAGAGGTAATAAGAGATCTGGGGACCCAGATAGATAGTAATCTCTCCTTTGACAATCATATTGCCAAAGTAGTTAGGAAATCCTTCTATGCGGCCCATCTAATTACTAAAGGGTTTGCATCTAGAAATAAAGAGGTTATAGTGCCCCTCTACTCGTCACTCATTAGGGATGTACCTCACAAGACACTTCCAACAGCTGGAAAGACCACAAAAGTACCTCACCAAGGGGATTACTGGCCTCAAACATATGTCCTATGCAGCCCGACTGAAAAAACTTAGGCTGTACTCAGTGGAATTTTGCTTACTCAGAGGTTATCTCTGCCTGACTTACAAAGCCATGTCCAACTCAGAATTGATGGACATGCTCCACCTAAAGAAATCCAAGTCACTGTGAGCCATGCGCTCTAGTGAGCTAAACCTCACCACAACATTAAATAGAAGATGCTGGAGGGATAGATTCCTGTCACAGAGACTCCCCATGCTTTGGAACAAAATTCCAAATTACATCAGGCAGAGCCCCTCACTAACACTCTTCAAGAGAAACCTTGACGAGTGGATGGGGACCAGAAAATACACCCCTGGGATCACTTCATTGGCTCTGCTTGACAAAGGATCAGTTAATTAATCAATGGGTTGGCGAAAGCCGACACACTCTGGCTTAGCTTATAAATGCCTCCAGGCAAATAGCCTAGTACCTACCTATGAACCAATGAAAAGGTACATCTATGGAATAGCGTTGTTTTTATTTTTTTGTCATCCCTGTGGTCGAGTGGTCTCCAAAAGACATGCATGAATGGGTGTGCCTTCACTGAAGGTTGGGTGTCGGGCTGGCAACTCAGCACCATAAAAATCTACTGCCAATCATTAGCGGACCGGAGTTCCGCTGTGGCGACCCCTAACCGGGAAAAGCTGAAAAGACTTGATTGATAATAACACATATATTTTTTATATTTTTATATTCAAGAAAAGGCCTGGTTAATTAGATCTATGAAGTTCAGGTTAGTCCCTACATATTTTAACTCTAGGCTGTATTTAGTTGAGAGAATTCTTTGTACTAATCAAGTTTTCTTGTATTTATTGACTCTTACCCATGTGAATGGGTTTTGTTTTCTATTAAACTGACGAATATTTAGTTTAACTGTTTAATTAGGGAATTTTTTTGTATTGGTGGTTGTGAGCACATGACTGTTTTTTGATGATTATTTAGCAGTTGTGGATTTAAGTTTGTTTTATGTGAAGAAGTCCCGCTATAGAGTGGAACAAAAAGCGATTAATAAAACAGTAGTTATTTCGCGTGGCGCTCAGAGTTTTTCTTCAGCAGTTGTGTTACCTTGTGCTTTCTTGCTTCACTAGGTTTTGACATCATAAAGAACTGATTCAATATCTGCTGTTCGTATAGCTTTGAAGTAGAAGAGGTAGCTATACACAGGGGGTTGGGTCTGGTGGAGAGGTAGTTTGAGAAGTTGTGGTATGGCTATGGTGTGGCTGAATTCTTTAATGGACTATTTTGCTGTAATGGGGTTTTTGATAGTTGATATGGTATTGCCTGCTGATGGATTGTTTTTGCCATTTCTGCCTATAATTTGCTTCACTTGAGTCAAGAATTTCTTAGGAAGGATAGGGGGTGTGACTGGTTGTTATGAAGATATCTAGCTGTATATGTTCTGTTTTTTGGGGAGAAGGTTGCATGGGGTACCAATTTATTTCTCCAGTGGTATTGGATTATTTCCAAATTTGCTATTCTTTGAACCTGAGTTGAAGTAGAGCTTGTAATTCTTCTCTTATCCATCTGTTTCAGTGTGGTTTGTGAAGTTGTGGGATTAATGAATTAGTGGGAATAGGTTGATGTCCTTTCCTATCTCAGTTGCAATATGCTTCACTCTTGGAATATCCTGCCAAGGACAGCAAAATCTTGGGCCAACATACAAAAGCTTTTACACCTTCCAGGTGCCATACATTAGAAGTATGTCCAATGTACAAGGTATAAGGTACATATGTGACATACAAGTGCCTAATCCTCAGAATGTCATTGCTGGCAGTCCAAGCGCTATCTTTGAATTAGATCTGCAAGCCGATCACTGAGTTGTTTCAACTACAGAGCCTTCTTAAGATAAGTGCCCCATTTAGGTCTTGTCCTTCCTTTCTTTTTTCTTCCTTTTACTTTAGTTTTCATGTCATCTAAGTAGGGAAAATGTGAGTCTGGGGAGCAGATTCCCCATATAGACATGAAAAGTGCTTTTTTTGTTTGGGTGCTGCACACAGCCATTTGCAGTGTGATATTTCTCAGGAATTTGTCCCTAGACACCCAGCAGTCATCTATCATATCTTTTCACTTATTTGGAGAACCAGCATTTGAAGCTGGTTGTAGCTTTTGGCCCCAGGTATTATAGCTGAATCCCCCTGCCCTGACAGTCATCTGCTGCTTAAGAAGAAAGCCCAAAAAGCATGTACATATCTTGCTGCTGTCCAGCCCCTACTAGACATCTCCACTAGGTTGGATGAAGAACCAGAGGACCGTCTGGTGCCAACATCAGCTCCCTCTACCTCATTGACTCTTTTTTTCCCCTGTTTGGCAACAGATACCCATGGATGCTTGGGTGCTTTCCTTTATCCAAAATGATTATTTTATGGTCTGGAAGTCCCTTCCTCCATTCTCAGTCCTTCCTCAGCCTTCTCTTTGTCAATGCCCACAATTTCCTTTGGTTCATCATTATCTGGTGTTACAGAGAACCATCCAGCCTGTCCCCTTTTCTCAGCAGGGAACAGGCTTTTATTCCAGGATGCTTCTGGTTCCTAGGAAGGAAGGACCATATAGGCCCATTATAGACCTTCCCTTTCTCAACACATTTCTCAAGGATCCGTCTTTCAGGGTATTGTCTTTTCAGACACTTTTTCTCTGTTGCTTTCTCAAGCTTTCCTGGTATCTCTGGATTTGAAGGACTCTTACTTCTGCATTCCTGTTCTCCCTCTCTTAAGGAAGTTTTTACATTTCTCTCTTTCTTCCTTTCATTATCAGTACTCTGCTTTGCCTTTTTGGTCTTTCTATAGCTCTGAGGATTTTTACCAAATGTCTGGACCCTGTGGTAGTCTTCTACAGACTTCAGAAAATTCATATATTCCCTCACTTGGAATATCTTTTATTCAGTCCCCCTTCTTAGCAGCTCCTGCTTTAAGATCGTCACTTCACTATGCTTGTTCAATGCAGTGTGGAGTTCACCCTCTATCTCAAAAATTCTGTGTAGACTCCCTCTCAGGACCAAGTGCTCCAGGATTACAGGATTTAGAGCATTCCAGTGATGGGTTGCCTCCCATCTCCCAAGATCCTTTCTTTGACCACTTATTTCCATTCCCTTCTACCTATTCCAGTCCTTCCTGCAAGGGAATTTCTCAGAGCTCTGCGGTGCATGACATCCACCATTCCCATAATTCCCTTTGCTAAACTCCATATGAGGAAGTTTCAGTGGTATCTCAGGACTGCTTGGCTTTAGCACTGCCACCCACTGGAATACCTGTTTCTTCTCTTATCTTGTCTCAAGATGGAGCTCCACTGGTGGATTCACCAGATTTCCCTGAATCTAGGTCTGTCTTTTCAGGTTCCTCTACCAACTACATAGCTATACACAGCTATACACAGATGATTACAATCAACGGTGGGGAGCCTCCTCCAACAACCTCAAAGTCAAGGTTCTTTGGTCCCATCAACAACTGGCAGATCTTATCAACATCAATGAGATGACGGCTCTAATTCTAGCTCTCCAGGCCTTTCATTCCCTTTGGTTTCTGGGACCCCTAAAGTATTATACAGACAACATCACAGTCATGTGATACATCAGCAAACAAGGTGGCAGAAAAATCTTACCTTCTTTGTAGTTTGGCTCTTCAGGCTTGAGGTTTTGCAATCTGCCATCACTTGGTTCTTCATTTGGTTTACATTCCTTCAGAGCACAGTTGGGTGGTAGACTCTTTGAACAGGTCCAGGACAAACCCTCACAAAAGGATGCTTCACAGGAAGTGGTTCTGGACATTGTACATCTGTGGGTACTCCTCATATAGATTTTTTACCTCCACTCTGAACAGTCAACTGCCTCGGTTATGTTCAAGAATGCTGCATCCTCTGGCTTGGAAAGTGGATGCCATATTTTTTTACTTGGAAGAGGATGTTTCTGTATGCCTACTTCTCTCTTCCTCTACTACCAAAGTTCTTGCACAAGATTTTGTGGGACAGGGCCAAAATTTTTCTGGTGATGGTCTTTTGGCCTAGACAGTACTGGTTCTCTCTTATATTTCATTTGGCTGTGGCAGTCATCATAAGATACCTCGTAGGTTGGATCTTGTCACACAAAACAAGGGATTTATTATTCACCCTCACTTGCCTACCCTTCACTTGACACTTTCGATGATATGATTTTGATTGCTTTTAGACACCAATTTTATGAGGACATGCGTTGGGGTTTGTAGGAGGACAGAAAACCCACTACTGGATAATCCTATGTGACTAAATGGAAGATAAATTCCATTTGGTATCTCAAGCTTGACCTGGACTCTTTCTCTTCAGATATTCCTTTAGTTCATCCTTATTTGTGAGTAGCTTAATTCTGGATTTGGTATTCATCTGTTAAAGCTCATTTGCTAGCCATTTTCACTTTTCTGCCTCTGAATCCACCACTTGCTTCCAGTTTTGAAGTCAGACAATCTCTGAAAGGTGTCTTTGATATCTAGCCTCCAAGAAAGGCTATTCCTGCTCCTTGAGACCTTAATTTTGTTCTTGAGAACCTGACCCTGTCCCCTTTTGAGCCTGCAGTTTCTTCTTCCCTACAGCATTGTACTTGGAAAACTGTATTTTTGTGGCTGTTACTCTGGCCAAAGGGGTCTCTGAACTTCAAGAACTCATGACAGTTCCACTTTTTTGTGTTTTACAAGGACAGTGTGTCTCTTTGTACCAATCCTTCTTTTATGCCTAAAATGGTGAATGATTTGCCCTTGAATCAGACCATTCATCTTCCTTCTTTTTTCCCTTCTTCACAGAATCATATTCAAATGATTCTTCGCTCACTGGGTTTACATACACAGCTCAGGTATTACCTAGACAAGGCAAAATGTATCAGGAAATCTGAGCAGCTTTGTGTTTCTTTTCATGCCAGGAAATTGGGTTTGGTAGTGTCTATGCAAATCCTTTCCTCCTGGATTTCTAAAGCCATTTTTTTTGCTATTGTTTCAATGGCAAGCAGCTTTCTTCTTCTGTTTATGCTCATTCTACCAGGGGAGTGGCCTCTTCTGGTGCTTTTTTCAAGGGTCTGGATACTATATCCATTTTGGAAGCTGCTACTTGGTCACCTGATCACACTTTTAACAAACATTACTAGTTGAATGTCATTTTTGCCAGGCCCATCCTTCATGGATTTTAGGAGGGCTCTTCTCTGCCTTCCTCCTCTCATACTTGACAGTAGCTTTTGTACTCTGTCAAGACTGAAGAATACTGCAACAGTAATAAGAAAGGAGGACAGTGAGCAGTTGTACAAGATGATATAATGACAATAGATATCCTGTCTGTTTCAGTGTTCTGCCCCTCCCTCCTACCCCCTGATACTTTCCATTTCCCTCCTTCTCTGAGGGGGTCTTTCATACATCCTTTTCTCCTTCTTTTTCCCTTCCTGGATGTTATTACTTTCCTCTGGGGTTACTCTGGTTCTTCTGGGGCACTTTAGTTCTGAGGACTAGATGCTTGGATTTCACATATGTACCTTATACCTTGCACACAAGACATACATCTGACATACAGTGTCTGGAAGGTGTAAAGGCTTTAGTAGGCTGGATGGACATTCAGCTGTCCTCAGTAGGATATCCCAAGAGTGAAGACAGGTCAGAATAGTGACTACAGTTTCTGGGTCACTGCATAAGAAGACTGGAGACAGATATTTTTAGGACAATTTAGTTTGAAGGGGTTATAGGTGCTTGGTGGACCTCAGTCGGAAAGATATCATTTGGGTGTTTTGGCTTTTTGCTATGTGGTTAATGGTGGAGGATATGAGGATGTGGGGTGTGAGTGTAGTTGGGAGAAGGACATAGGAGATAGGGTAATGGATTACTGTGCCATGGGGGAATACATTGTCAGGGTTCTTTCTAGGAAAGGGGATATTGTAGGTCAGATAATTAAATTTTGAGGTCAGATAAATAAGGATGCACATTATTATAAAGATCCTAGCAGATACAGGGATGTGTAGAACTTTTCAAGGTTTATATTGAGTAATTGGTGTGTTGCAGTAGGGAGAGGAGTGGATGTCTAGCTAACTGGATGAGGTTTGGTTATCTCTCTGTCTCCCTTTTTTTCAAAAAGACTTCTCCCCCCTCTGGTGATATGTGGAGTCCCTTAAGGTTTAAGAGACCTCCACTTGAGCTGTTACAAACTGCCCACAACCTTAGACGCAGGGGAAGACTCCTCTCCAGCTGAAGACTGCTACTTCCAGCTATCCCTGTAATTTTATTGTAAAAGAGCCTTGCACTTGAACTGTTACAAACTGCCCACAACTCCAAGACATGGGAAGACTCATCTCCAGCTGAAGACTGGTACTTTCAGCTAGTCCTGTAATTTTATTGCATGTAATGTGCTACCCTAGCAATAATAGATTATTTGTTAAGAATACCCTCCTTTTAGATGATTCTGCACATCACCCCCCACTGCTCCTCTCTTTGCACAAACAACTTGACCCAGGACTTTGCTCTTATTTACCTCTTAATTGTTTTCCCTAATTTCTTCCCTCTGCCTCCCTCTGGGAACTAACTTACTCCCTACTTTCTACTTCCTTTAACCTATCATACCCACTACTCTTCCTTAAACTCCTGCCCCACTTAGCAACTACTTCTAGTTGCCTTGTGTTTCTTCCTCCTTACATTCCAACCCCCTCATCTGACAACTATGTCCTGCAGTGTCTCTTCCTTACAGTGATACATCTGTCCACCATAATCTCCCATAAATTAGCTGAGAAGACTAGTTTTGTTTTATTGGTGGACACTGGAGGGACACGTAGAGATTTAGGCGAGTTTAAACATAAGATCTCTGTGGGTAGCTAGGGATGCAGGGTGGGAGGGGAAGAAAGCAAGCAAGCAGTCACAGCTGTAGTTAATCAGTATGCATATCTACACTGAAGTAGTAACAGCTGTGATGTATTTTTTCCAAATTCAGGTCATAAATTACTACATTGAATATCCTAGGCCAAAAATATTGAAATGCAGCAAGGCCATGAAAATGGATTTATTTCCATGAATACAGTCTCATGTTTTTGTTAGTTTTCAATATTTTCTTCAACACTTTATGATTTAGGTTGCCTTTCAGAGTGTATTACAGCTGTGGCACCTTCATTACCTGAGATGCAAACTAAAATGTGTTTTTGCATCCCCCCCAAAAAACCTGTAGTAGTATTAGTGATGGTAAATGATATTGCATAGTAATAGCAAAGCAAACTTTGCCACCAGTATTGTAAAAAAAAAAAAAAACACTTCTCAACTGCCCCTGATTTTCAGGGACATCCCTGATTTTGACTCAAATTTTATCTCTGTCCCTCTTAATCCCTTCTAAAACTAGTGACTTTTGGAGGAAATGTGGTGAATGACTCAATGAATAAAGACAATTATTAAAGAGTTGCAGACGTTTACTTCAGAAAATGTACATTAATTCATATGCTCTGATTCTGTCAGTCTCAAGTTAATAGCATTAAGATTTTAAAAGTGTCCCTGATTGTCCCTGATTTTTTCCGGATTTGTACCTGATTCTGTTGAAATTTGTCCCTGATTGGTTGAGAGATACAGATTCATAAAAGGAAAAAAGAGCACGTTCAAGTTAAATGTTGCTGTATGCAGAGTGTGTGTAAGACATTGGCATACGATTAGTAATTATAGGAATCTTAACTTCATACGTTTTACTGCTGTGCTTAAAATGGTTTATTTTAAGTAAGGCTGTGGGGATGTTTGTGTATATTTGATGTAGTTTACTGTATGAGTTGTTGTAAGCTATTGATTTGCAATATAAATATTTAATTAGTAATTTTCTGTACTGTTGACTCACTACATAACTGTTTAGCAGTCTTGTGACCTGATCTTCAGAAAAGGCTAGTGCTATACAGATGAACCTGAGGCAGAGCAGGGCAAGGGTTACTACAATATATAGTTTCAAAGGAGTATGTTTTATGCCCATGTGATTTAACACAGTGTAACAAACAGCATGCTTTGCTGCATTTGAACAAAATCCTTCTTGAGAAAGCTAGCTTATAGTGACAGCCAGAGTTAGTCAAGGATTGTAGTAATCCTTATGCGTACAGGGATCTGATGTATTTAAAAACACGTTGTTATGACATTTTTTTACCTGTACTTCTGATTTATACAGACGTGTTGCATTTCTTGCATAACTGCTGACTACACTAGGAGTAAAACCACAGTGTGATAATCCATTACCCACTATACACAAACTCTTCATTTATCATCTGCATTTTTTGGAAGGGGGTTCTCATAGTTTACACTGTTATTACAGCAATTTTGCTGTCATAATTTTCAGGCATAACTGTGCAACATGCAGTGACACTTTCAAATGCTGTGTAATTAAGTCACTCAGAAGTGTATCACCTAATTTGTTTTAACGTATAAAAAGCTCATTAAACACAAATCCGTAATATGAAGAAAATAATGATTGCACAGAGGTTTATTTTCTGCTTTTGAAAGTTCTCTTGTCTCCAGCCCCCATTCTGTCAGCTGTGTAATTGGACCCTCGTTCTGTGCTGAGTTAATTACAGTGCCTCTCCCGAATTCTTTTGAAAAAAAAATGTTGACAAATAATAGGATAGAGCACTTGTATTCTGCTCCTGACATGCAGGCCTAACCTTTCAAAACTGGCAGGACCAACGTTAGCACACGGATCACATTCTGTGTGCCAGAAAGCAAACGCAGTCTCCTTTGTGTGTGGGTGGAGTAAAACCTGGTGATAATTTTCCACTATTTGCTCTTCCATGGAGTACCTTTTCCTATTTAATTCTGTCTTTATAGACTTTTCTTCTTTGTTTTGCTTTGTAAAGAACATTCACTGATGAAAGGAAAACTTTTAAACTAAACAATATTGCAAGAGAAACCAGGTTTTATTTCCATTGTTTGCTTTGAGATTTTCTTTTATTACTATAGTCGCTGACTTGGAAACTGATTCACCATTAGCCAGCTTCATTCACTTCACTTAACATCTACAAATGATTTTCCAGTTTTCTATTTTCACCACCAGTTGTAGTAAAATTGACTGGACTTCACTGCTTTTTCTTTCTCCTATGCTTGTTGCTACACTCAAATGTACTTGTGAAATTATTAGGTATTCTTTTTTTTAAGGACAAATGCATAGAAAAAATCCCTTTGGCTTCAGGAAAGGTAAATTAGTGTTTCAAACATAAATTTGCAGAACTTGTCATACAACCGGACAGAAATGGGTTGAAAAATAAATACATAAATTATAGAAAGAACTGTATTTTTTAGAACAAGAACTATGCCAATGCATTTTAGCATTAACAAAATATGTTTTGTGTCCTGCATGTTAATAAACTGTACCATTGTAAGCCTGCATGAGTGGCATAGATGATAAAGTCCTAACTATGTCCCAGGTAACCAGGGTTCATTTAGTCGCTCAGGTGCTTAATGGTGCAGGTAGGGAGGGTGTAGGCATCTATCCTGGGGCGGGGGGAGAACATGCTGGGCAGAGATCTCAATAATTTCTGGTTCAGGCTGGAGCTCATAGTGACAGAGATCACCACAAGAGGCATGTGAGATGGTTAGGAGGCAGGACACTATAAGAGCCTGGGGTGGGTGCTTCCTCAACCCATTTCTAATTATCTGCCCAACTGAAGTTCAACTGGCTGGGAAAGGCAATATAGGTAAAGACAGTCGACTGACAAATGTGTACAGGTTAGCTCTTGGTGGCCTGTCCCATCCCATAGCTGCTGAGTTGTTACAAGAGGATACCAAGGGTTGACTCCTCAGCAAGGCCCACTTTATGCTAGGTTCACATCAAGGGCAGCCTAGCAGGAGTTAGGGCTATACAGACATGACAGCTGGGAAAATAGCTGGGAGTTAAAGAAGGCAAGGAGAGGGAGCTAAAATAATCTCTGCTCTTTTAGCAGTACATATGAAGGCCCAAACACAGAAAAGGAACTACAGGCCATGCCAGTAGTCACAGGCTCATAGCTGATCATTTGTGATAGGGATATTAAGAATGTTTTTGTTAAAATGTTAGTTAGAATGGCTGCTAACTGTGACTCTATTAAGAGCACTCAGTTTACTAAAGATGTAATAAAAATGTTTTTAAACTGAGATGTTTCAAGGAGTTTTACTATTTATTTGTTTTCCATGTTTTCTTAACTCTTACTACCAGTCCTTAAGTCCTTCCTCAATTCAGCATCCACCAATTTACTCCCTTTCTAGGGGGAGAACTGAACCACTTGTTCCACAGGAATGGCTAGACCTGTGGTCCATTTGTTGTCTGACTGGGATGAGGGTGAAAGGTGTAGTCCATTTGTTCACTGACTGGGGTGAGAGACTTGGCATTTTAACCCATTTGCTTCTGTTTGGGGGTAAGACTTATGCACTGCAGGCTGCCATTTTCATGGAGATTGTCCCCTCCCTTCCCTCCCACCCCTCCTAACTCTGTTCCTGTGGCAGCTGGCAACTACACTGGTGTTGCTATTTAGGGAGAGTGTCCTGCATGCACAGCTGTACCTCCATGGCTTCCGTAACATGCAGCTGCGTTGACAGAGTAGTTGCCAATGATGTTCCCCTACACTACAGTCCTGTAAAAGCCATGAATGCAATTTGTTAGATCCCCTGTTTTCCCCCAGATTGGGTGCATTGGTATCAGCCACTCACTCTCATTCTGCCCACCCCAGGCCTTCCACTGCTTTCACCACTCCAGGCTTAATCCCTTTACCCCACAAGGTCAAGGCCATGTATCTACTTGTTTCTGTACTTGAGTCTAGTGATGTGAAAATTGTGATCAGTTCACTTGTATGTTAAGCATATGTGATTATGTTTTTAATGATTTGTATGTGATATGAAAAAGGAAGTGACTTTCTGAAAGCTTGTCATTTATAATTCATAAACGAAAGCTGCACACCTTGTCACACTGCATTACTTAACCAAAATCAGCAGAGATCCTTTAACCAGCAGCTTCTTGCCTTCATCAGAATATTTGCACTGTTTTTTTTTTTTTTTTCTAGATCTTGATATACCTTGCATCCAGAGTTCCTACAACTCATAATAGTGCCACACATTTTTACTTCTGAATAATCCCAGTCCAGGTCATTATACAACTGCAACTATGTAATCAGTTATGCAATATGCATGTTTACAGAAGGAAAGTACTACACAAAATGAAAGTACCACAATTCAACAAAAAAATCTGACATTGAAGAAATCAAATTTTCTCTTGCTTTGACCTTATAACATTGAAAGGAATAAGATGCCTACACAAAATTGCTCTTTATGAATTGTAGTTTAATTCAAGTGGATGAATTATTATAATCAGAACTAGTACATTATGCAGAATAATAACTTAATATGTGTATCCAGATTCAGACACAGATGTTCATAGGTTCATAGGTGTGTACTAGGTTAATGGCCCTTTAGCCTTTACAAGCCTAGCCCATAGGATTACCCTGGCATCGTGCCACCCGACCTTAAATCCCAGTGCGTCTGTCGAATAGAGTCACTGGAGTGATCCCCGGGGTGAATTTTCTATTTCTCATCCACTCATCAAGATTTCTCTTGAAGAGGGCCAGTGAGGTGCTCTGTTTGACATGTATGTGTAGTCTATTCCATAGCATGGGCGGTCTCTGGGTTATAAACCTGTTCCTCCAACTTGTTCTGTTGATGATGGTAATGAGGTTCACGTCTCTGGAGTGTGTGGTGTGGAGGGACTGGGATTTCTTTAGATGTAGCATTTCTAACAGAGCTGGGCAAGGCATGGCTTTGTAAGTCAAGCAAAGATTGCCTCTAAGTAGGCAATATGAGACAGAGAATAGTGCAGAAAATGTGCGCACTATGTACCAAAAAGTGACAACAGTACAGTAGTGCATAAGAATGTTAGTCTGATAACCATGAAGTACAGCACACACATTTGTGTGCACATGACACTGTGAAGCATGCACATGGAAGAATCTCACGCACTGTACTAGGCAGGATTTGTACTAGCCTTCTCAAGCCAGTATGCATGCCATGCTATGCACATTGCGTGAATACATACACACTGCATAGAAACATATGGCCATGTTTGTAAGCACAGTTGCAGCTCATTGTGCACCAAGGGCAGAATTAAATGCTATGACAAGTAGTCCAGGAGCAGGTATGTCTGCAGGTAGGTAACGCCTCCCAGCAGAGACGAATGTACAGTGACATATCCTAGGACATATGATAACCGTGCAACAACATGTATAGCCAACATTTTAATCATGGGTAGCAAGAAAATGATTGACCATTCATGTATCATTTTGTAGCACATAGAATGGAGGTTTATTGTATAATAATGCAAGAAGATGCAGTTACACCATGTTAACTTTGTGTTTCCAGGAGGCTACCGCCATTTATCTCTTTGGCCCATGAGTGTGGCGACTCACTGCAGTGCATTGTGAATGGCATACATGCAAGACACAGATTAAATATTTGTGTTCTCACACATGCTGACATGTAGCCATGTGGGATAACACTTATTATCGAGGGGTAAGATGAGTAACCACCATGTAGTGTGGAAATGGTATCCATACATGGTGTATGTCACACAAAAGAGACATAGTCAAGGAGATAGTCACAGCTATTTATGTGTAAAAGGTATATGTCCAAACATGGCATTTTCATTATAGCATATATCATGGGATATAAATGCCAGACAGTACAGGAAAACAGATAGTGAAACTCTGATATAAGGCACACCTTACATGCTGCAACACTGTGGATTCCCACTGTGATGATGTGAGGCATTGCCAGCTATGTCAGGAGATGTAGGGCAGTGGACATATCCCAGCATAGCTAGCTGGAGTTTTGTAAAGAATTATATGTAATTTGTATATCAAATTGAGTTGTACAGACATTTGTGTTGAAAATGTATTTGTAAAGTTGCTTGTGTTAAAAAATGTACTAATAGTGGGTCCTGCTGGACAGAAAAAGAAATATACCTATATGTCAGACTGCATTGTAACTGTTGAAATTAATATTGTAAGAGAGGATACTGGAAAAGAAGAGGTTAATCTCAGTCCAGCTAACTCTGAAAAATAGCTTGAAATTAAGTTACCTGACTTGTGCCATAATTATTGCATCTTACAGTTCCTGTTGCAGCAATAGAGAAAATGTCTGTGAAACCGAAGACAAGGAATCCTGCTGTATTGTACTTAGCAGTGAACTAATTGCTACCCTGGAAGGGTGGAAGTGTTGAAATGTTTTTATGGCTTCCAAATACTATAACAAATTTTAGCAAAGCTCTATTTCTGTGTATGCTAACACATATGTGTGAACTTTTGGTTCAGTTTCTAGTAATGGGTGCAGTATGAGAAGCAAAAGTCAGATGACCACATATATGTGATGTAATTTTGTAATCCAGCACCAAAATGATGTTTTACTACTAGATAAGACAGAAGTCTCAGAGTAGTCTGTTTTTTGAAACATGACATAGAATGATCACTCACCTACTTCATCTTGCCTTGTTTTAATAAGTAACTCGAATAGTCATTCTTTAGTTCAGTCAGGAAAATATAGTGAGATTAGTTAAGTACTGTACTGTTTTTCTCTATCTGTGTGAATTATTCATCTGTGTTATTTTAATATTTCCTGTGATTGAAAGTCTGGTGTTTATTGTAAATAGATATTTAGTATTTTCATGTTCTTTTGTTATTAACTATATTTACACTTTTCATTGTGGCTGGTCTTTTAGAGAAAATTATAACCTTTGAGAGTACTTATATTTATTGCCTGGCACTGTGGATACTCCTGAAAGCCTTGCTGTTTGGCCAACATTACCATTTGTATAAGTATCCATTTCACTCATTATAATTGGGTACCCTGAGTAATTGGCTTGGGAGTGTTTGGTGGCAGTAACTACCTAATAGTCTGGGCAAAGGGTAGCAGAGCAAGTAAATATGTGCCAGCCCTTCCCAGGTGTGTGTGTGTGTGTGTGTGTGTGTGTGTGTGTGTGTGTGTGTGTGTGTGTGTGTGTGTGTGTGTGTGCAAATCAATCCTCAAAGAGTGTGTGTGTCAGCTGCTTGGAGCAGGGACACAGAACACTGGTTTCACAGAGATAGTGGTGGAGAACCTGGCTTGGACACTTGGCTGAGGACTCAACTCTACAGTCATGCCAGTGGGATGTCTTACTGGGGGCCTGGAGAGAGGAGAGTGATGGGATACCCAGCCCCCAGACTGTGTGTGTTCCCTGTGAGCTGTAAAGAAAAATTGTGCTTGATGCCAAGAGCTGCATCTGGAAATGCTGTGTATATCTGTTTTGGTTCCAAGTGAATATCCCTCACCGGTATCACTGGTGAGGATTCAGGCTCCTTCTTGATTAGTGGTTCAGAGGGGGGAGCGTCACATATCTTTACATGTATATAATATGAAGCATAGAAAAGCAGAGAGCACCTACAAATAGGACTGATATAATGATGGTGTAAAATGTGCATATTACATCAACAGTCACATAGGTCAATACACACATTCAGGGCTCCGTATTGAAATGTGACTCCAAGTGCTGACACACCTGAAAGAACCTCACTGAAAATGCAGGAGGAAAACAAATATCGAACAGTTGTCTTCTCCTTTAAACTTATTTTTTCAGGGACAAGTCCCCCATACTGCCCAAGCTTATAGATACCAATTCTGACATTGCCATACTTCAGAGAAATGGGAATATTCTGGGAAATGGCAAGCTCAGACTTACTATATCTTAATCCATTTTTTTGGCCATTCAATCTCTGCATTCCAGGACTCTCTAAAGCGAGACTCAACATTTCAAATAGTTACCCTCATTCAGATATCAAAACCACTACAGGACTAAAGACAGCTTATGGTAGTGGAAATGGTGCCACTTCCAAAGACATAACATCTATTTGTGGCACTGCTATCTTATGTAAGCTCCTTCACTACAGAGAACCCTCTAAACTACTTCATATCTTGACTCTGCTAACAAATGATGCTGCCTCCTCCACTTCATTTTGCTTATTAGACAATATTTCTCACAGCATAGCACAAGCTGCAGTTTCCATGTTCATAAGTGATGGTGCTTGTGGCAAATTGTAATTGGTGCTGATGGTGTGGTAGTGAAATGCTGTGATGTAGAACAGGTGAGTGAGACCATGAGTGCCTCTCCTGAGGTAGTGATGGAGCAGCAGAAGTCCTTTAGATGAATCAGGACAGTCTTGGGGAAAAAAAACCATGGGATGGGCCAATACCTACCACTGGTGATGTGGGGTCAAACACAGCCTCCTAAGGAGTCCTGGGTGAAAATTAAAAGGGAATTTGTGAACCCCTTTAAACACAGACTCTATGTCATATGGGAGTTGTCCATCTATTTATTGAGGCAAGGGGAAATCCAGGGTGTTTTGGGTAGACACATGTTGGTTAGAACTGAGAGACTCCACATCTATGTTACATTCCACTGTAGTACTCCATGAGTGCTTTGAAGAGCATATCAATCTGACCATATCAGTGATAAACAACCTTTTCCACATTCCCAAGGTGGCTCACCTGCAAAGCCCTCTGTGTTCTGCATGTACTATTACAGCTGTATACCAACAACCTCCTGATGCAGAGCTGCTACCTCTTCCTGCTGTCGCTCTTCTCAGCTCTGTCCATCCTTCAGTTCCTCTCAGTCTGGAAAACATAAAGGCAGAAGAATAACAATATCATATGACCTATGCAAATATGCAATGGAAAATGGAGCACAGTTGCAGTAGAACTCATTAACAACATGGAAGCATACACAGCACCCACATATAGTGCCTAACAGGTGTACATACAGGGTACCTGACACAACAGGATGCTGTTGTGCACTGTACATGACAACAGGCGAGATGACAGCCTGCATATATACAGAGCTGTAGGCCAAAGTATAAATGTTGTTACTGAGCAGCAGGGAAGACTGTCTTTCCTCATAGGATAATAAGCAACGTACTATTTCTGTGACTTAGCCAGAAATGACCAATCTCAAGCACATTAAACAGTTAAAATCAATTACTGATGTTACTGAATCACATAAAATTGAATTTTAAACTACTTTTATTCACTGCCTAAAACTATAAAATTCATGCTACTGGAATAAGAATCTCAAATAGGGTATCCATAATTATTAAATATTAAAATCTCAACATTAAAATCTCAACAGCACTGCGGTGGTGGTGCTATGGTAGCGTTGTCACCTCACAGTAAGACGTTGTCTTGTTTGATTATTAGCTAGAGTGTCTTCTGTGTGGAGACATGCGTGAATGGGCGTACCTTCGTTGAAGGTTGTGTGTCAGGGCCGGCAACTCGGCAAGTAAAAATCTAATGCCAATCATTAGTGAACCGGAGTTCCGCTGTGGCGACCCCTAACCGGGAAAAGCTGAAAGACACAACAACAATATTAAAATCTCAACAACCAGAAAACATCAGCATTATTCTAATTTTCACTAGAAGTGATACATTTTAAAATTTTAGGACATGTCCAGAACTGTTTTTCTATACTTGGTCAAGAGGGTGCTTGCAGTGGAATGTTTTGTCACCTTTGTTTCATCAGATTTCCTTTTGTCATATGTTTCTTGTATGTTGTCTTGCATACAGTAGATGGTCATGAGAGATGGCTGCACCCTCTTTCAGGGTGCTTTACCATACTCATATTATTGTACAACTATCAAGTCAGTGTATATAGGATAGGAAATGTGGATGCAAAAATGCTTATTTCTCTCATCTTAGGACCATAGGATCATAGCAGATTACTAGGCTATCGGCCAGGATGTCATTTTAAGCCTAACTGTTTCAACCCAATGTAATACTGTAGAGGTGCTAGTCAATACACAAGATTGCATTTAGTGATTAGGTTCATAGGTTCATAGGTTCGTACTAGGCTATCTATCTGCCTAGGGCATTTTATAAGCCTCTGCAGGTGTGTGTCACCACCTCACCACCCCTGAGAATAGAGAGCCTTTACTTTTTTTTACTGTGTTTAGTGTGCTGTGTGACAGTGAGTATGACCCCACTCACCCACCCCCTTCCTATGATCCTGATAAGATTTCCTCTTTTCTCTCTTGAATGATAGAGTTCTGTCTGCCTAACATGGATTGGGATTCTGTTCCAGATGACTGCCTGTGTCCAGGAGGGTTGTGGGCACTGTCCCCAGTAAGAATTTACAGTGCCCCATCCACTCATCCAAGTTCCTTTTGAACAGTGTCCTAGAGGTGCTCTGTTTCACATGAATTGGTAGCCTGTTCCAAAGATGTGGCAGTCATTGGGAGATAAATCTGTCTCTGCTGCATGCCCTATTTAAGTCACAGGCCATACTTAAGTCCCTGGAAAGGGTAGCCCTAGACCAGTTTGATTTACAGATATGCAGTAAGTTCATTAGGTTTGGGTCTTGGGTTGCTCTGAAGGCCAGGCATGAGCCTCCCCTAAGAAGTCTATATGATACGGAGTATAGTGACAGGGATTTTAGTCACAGGGATTTTAGTCAGTCTGTGTAAGGCATATGCAGGAAGTCCTTGATCTTCTTTGTTAGAAATCTCCAAGGTCTCTCTAATTGCTGTAGGTGCTTAGTACAACACATACCGAATGGGGCATTATACTCAATTATGGGCCGGAAAAGTGCCTAGTATAGGGGGGTTATAACTACTTTTGCTCTTGAGGTGATGCCTTTACTAATCAAGTGAGCTACGTGAGAAGCATTCCTTACACTGGTAGACATGTGGTGGTCAAAGTTAAGGTTGCGGTCAACCTTTGATCCCAGGTCCCTTACCACTTGATGGGTACTTAGGGTAGTCTTATTGATTTGATTGTTTGAAGGGACATTGTGCTGAAGGGAATGATGATGCATTTCTTTGCATTCAGTTTGAGATCATGACTAATACACCAGTTGTTGTTCTGTGTGAGACCATTCTGGAGTATACTGACATCATATGGGGATTCAATGATTGCACCTAGTTTGCAATTGTCTGCAAACTTGGTCAACCACAACCCTTTAGTCTTGAGGTTTTGACATGAACTTCTGAGAAGTATATACCAAACAGTAGATGGAGCCCAGCACTGACCCATGTGGCACCCTGCTCGTAACAGGTTTGCTGGTTGAAGTGGAGTCACCCACTTTGATAGTGTGTTCTGTTTATGAGCCAGTTGGCAACCCATCTTACAACAAAGGGGTTCACATTCAGTTTGCTAAGTTTATTGATATTGCCTGAATGTGGGATTGTGTTGAAAACCTTTGCTAAGTTGAGGTATGCTGTATGCACAGATTTGCCGTCATCAATGTCCTTGGTCACGCTTTCATGGAAATGCACCAGATTTAACAGGCAGGATCTGACCTTCATAAAGCTAAACTAGGTAGGATCCAGGGCTTGAAGGTCACCTATGTCTTTATTTATGAGGTCCATAATTATACATTCCATGGCTTTACAGATGGCTAATGGATCTGTTGCTAGGCCGCCTTTGTGGAGAAGGATAACTATAGCTATTTTCCATACCACAGGAACAAAGCCTGTGGCTAGGCTATGATTGAAAAGGGTACATAGTGGTGATGCTAGTTCATGTTTTAGCCTGTTTAGAAGACAGCCTGGGATGTTATCTGGTCCCATAGAGGCTATGTTCTTTGCCTTGTTCAGGGCTTTGAAGACCTGCTCTTCAGACATGTAAGGTAGGGGGTGGTTTGGGGGACAGTTTGTTGTAAGTTAGGAGGGGATAAGGGAGTGAAATTTTTGCCAGTCCTATCCAGTAGCAGGTTTGCTATCTCTGTGGGGTCAGTGTGTGTGATACCATTGGCCACCAGTTCTGCACATCCTTGGGTCCTACCCTTTAGGTTACGTACATAGCTGTAAAAGGCCTTATAGTTATCCTTGGAAGTACCTACTAGATTTCTCTTAAAGGAGCTCTTGGAAGGTTTGTCAAGTTGTCTTGTTTGCCAGTTAAGGCTGAGGAGGGTGCTTTTCCATTGCTGGGCCCTTTCCTTTGTTTTCTTGGATAGCAACCTTTTGCATTTATTGCAGAGTTTGTTGATGCTGGAAGTCCACCATGGCAGCTTTAATTTATTTGGAGCTCTGGCTTTGATTCTATCTGGTACAGTTGAGTTTATACACTTATGCAAGTGATTGTATAGAGCTTTAGTGTAAGCTTTGGCGTAGTTACCACTTTCCACTTGAGTTGAGGCTTGGAATGCATTTATACCTTCACCTGGGAGGTTATAGTTTGCCTTGGTAACGCTTTTTAGTCTGATTTCACCCTTTGTGAGTTCTGTTGTTAGTGTCAGTTTGAAGGTGACCTATTTTGTGGTCAGTTTTAACTAATGAGGGTCCAACAGTTGCAGCAGTGCACCTGTTTGACATGTTGGTGAGGACCAGATCTAGAATATGTTTTCATCTTTTCAGGATGTGGACAATTTGCTCCAGGGCAATTGAATTTACAAAGTCAAGAAAATTTTGTGCTAATGAGTTTGGGCTAGAGTAGGTTTCCCAGTTGATGGTGGGATAATTGAAATCGCTCATAGCCAGTGTGTTTGGTAAAATTTGAATTGTCTTCAGTTTGGTTAAATAGGCTTCATGGGTGTCGTGACCCATGGAAGGGGATCTATAACTGGCTAGTACTTGAATGGTGTCTTACCCCATTGTAACCTGGACCAGGAGTAACTCCATGGAGATGCCCAGTCTAACTAGACGTGAGGTGAATTTATCTCTAATATAGGTTGAAACACTGCAGTCTAAAGGTGTAGAAGGCATTGTAGCCTTGAAGAGCTGGGGTACTCTCTGAGGCGTTAAACCAGGTTTTTGTGACTGCACATACATCTACATCTTCTACTGATAGAAGTACTTCCAGGGAGTGCAGTTTTTTGGTTTAAGCTCCTAACATTTAGCAGTATGAACCTTATGTTCTGATTGGTTAATTTCAAGTTAGTAATGTTGTTTTTGAGACCTTGCCTAAAAAAGCACTATGGGGGAAGCAAGAGCCTTTGCCAGCAGCGGAAAGCCTAGGGGTGCCAGGTGCAAAGTGTCTCTGGCAAAGCAGCGAAGTTTGTCGACCATGGCGTCCTAGACAGACAGGAACTGGATCCCCTTGGAATGACACCAAAAACTAAGCCAATTATTGAAATCAATCATTTTTTTGTTTACACTGTAGCATCATTCTAAGTGAGGATAGTATGCTGCTCAAGGCTAGGGACATACCTGCCTGTGGCACATACTCAGAGAACTTGACCATGTCTCTCTTCATATAGTCCAGTGAGGTACATGTCAGGTCATTCACACCAACATAAACAATGACAGAGTCATAATGGTAGTTGTTGCTGAGATACCTGAGTGCATGCGTGAGTTGGGGAATCCTAGCACCTGAAAGGCAATAAATGGTGACCTTCTCTTTGTCCAGCCTGGTGAGTGGGAATCTGTCTGTTTTAATATTAAGTCTCCAATGACAAGAAAACTTGTTTTTTGAGTGTTACACCTTACGTGCTTGGTGGATGAGACACCGGTGTTGCTATGTGTCATGGGTGCTGTGGTGACTGTGTTAGCTGTAGCAGACTTGTGTTGTGGAGGTCTCTGGTGTTTCAATAAGTTTTTTGAGAGAACCTCCATGTATGTGGATTTACGTGTTTGATGCGTACTGTGTGTATGAGTAGTCTTATGTGTATGATTAGTGGTACTATGTGAATATGTAGTGGTGGGTGAGTTGACAACCTTCTCTTTATCACTGTTTTGAGTGATTAGACAATGAAACAGCGTTTTCGCCACACACACATAGGAGGCAGTTCCAGAGGTATAACGCACGGCATAGTAAATACATAAATAACATAACTTCATTAATCAATAACTAATCAGCACTAATTACTAACACCTATTTGCAATTAGCACTGTTACAATGGAACCTTATTACAAGTGACTTCACAGACACCATTGAACATTGTAACAATACACAATACAAAAATTCCATTTACTGCTTTATAAAGCATATAAAAAGCATATGTGTAAAGAAACAAAATGCAAAAGGTATCAACAGTATAGTGTGATATTATAGCAGTAAATATAATAAACAGTATTCTATTTATTCATGCCTTCTGTGCAAAACTATTTATGCTAACTATTTATACTTTTTAAAATATTTTTTGTTTTTATTTTATTTTCTTTCCACGAACAACCATCCAAAGCGGCACCAGGAAGTAGGATTCATATAAGAAAGAAAAAGGAGGGAGGAGGAAGGAAAAGAAAGCATCTGATATTTAACTGTTAAATAAATGGAAAAAATAAAAATAAGATAAATAAAATGATAATAAAATAGGAATAAATAAATTAGTTAATAGAGGTATAAATACATTTGTAATATGAGATACATTACTTTTTATCTTATGGTTTCTCATACTGTTTATTAATTGTTATTTTTTATTTTTTACATTGCTATGATGATTTTATTTTGTTTATGTATGCTTGTTGTAAGGTATCACTGTAACAAGGAAAATTTTGTATTGTTACAATGTTCAATGGTGTCTGTGATTACTTGTATCCTTTAATGATTGTATAAATTGCTGAATTAATAATAAATGTTGGCTGACCTCTGTGCCTCTGATGCTTCACCTTGTTGTCCTTTTTAGTATTTGTTGACTGTTTTGAGTGAGAGAGAGCATGGATTTTAGATTATTGGTGTAAATACATCTCTCACACCCTTTACTAGACTGTGTTATTAGTAGAGGGCTGTCTGTGTACATGAGACAATTTCTACACTGCCTCAAGTGACCCAGGTCAACAAGGTTGGCAGGACAAACATGGGTAGTCCAACTGTCCATAATGCAAGTGATATTTTGTTTATTGCATAAATCAGTAAAATGTTATTTGATTGTGTGTAAAGGAACAATGTTAAATCCACAAATGTCTGTTACTGTAACAGGCATTTGTGTGTTTAACACTGGGTGAAAATTTCCAACTCTAAAGAAAGTAGTGGTGTAGACCTAGGACTCCTAGATATATCAACTGGTAAAAACATCATGACTTTACAACAATCTAATGCCATCTCCAAAATCAACTCAATATCATGTAAAAAACTTTAAGGAGGACCATGTTCATTGGCATTTCAGATCAGATATTTGCCTGATTTTTTTTTAATTTAAATACTGAATTCAGTCTGTCTAAAAGTATAACTGAAGTATGCTCTTTGGGAGCTGAAAATGGTCTTATTGTGGATTTTTGTTTTTATTTTTTATTAACTACTATTTATCAAACAAGTAAATAACTATAGTACAGCATGGCGAACATGTATGCAATTTATTAGAAAACACTTAAAGGCTTCATCAGAGAAACCCACATAAAAAAACTCAAAGAGTTTAATTACTCACAAATCAAATAAAACCAATGAATATTGGCCAATAAAAGCTCATAATTAACCAATTCAAAAAATTCCCTATTAATAATTAAAAAAGTAATTAATTGTTCACATATTCATTTATCACAAATACATACCAAAATGTAAAAATGTATACAGCAAATATTTTATATCAAAAAGAAGAAATTCCATTATGTAACCATTCAAATTCTTGTAACGCAATTTTAAAGTCCCATTAATTGAACAAAGATCACTTAGATCTGGTCTGTTCATGACGTCCAACCTCAACTGCCACATTGTTTCTTTATGTTCTAAAAGACCTTCAGGATTGCCCTCTGTCTATGAAATCAGGACCGTATCAATCACAAAAAACAAAACCCCCTTAAAATTATTGCATTCAAAAGAATGTCTGAATATGGCATTAACAGAGCTTTTATTTTTAATGGCATTAATATGGATTCCAGACTGTAGATCACGAGACAGTTGCCCATGAGCTACAACGCTGTAAGCAGAAGGCTGCAGCACCGCCAGACTGTAGGGTGGTTCAGCCGAAACACAGGCACTCTGTGTGAGCGAATGCAGCAATGAAACTTGGCACATGGAGACAATCCCTAACTAAACACACAGTGCTGTTTCCTGACAGTGGGAACAGCTGTGGAAGGCAATCAGACAACATAGTGACAACATAGTAACAACGCCCACACAAAATACCAAAGCACCTTACCCTAATCCACAAAGACACATGATAAATCCACACACACACTGCAGAATAACAGATACTAGGCAGCAAAACAAACCCATTACAGTCACTATGAAATGACAGCCAAAGTAGCTGCAGCTGCAGCTGACAGGAACAGAAAGACATGCACGCAGTCACAATAGAGAACAGTATGCAAGCACATAGAAACACAACTAAACCACTTTCATGGCCCCACACCACACAGGTCACCAGATTTTCATACAATATATACATGTTAGCCTCATATAGCTATGCTGTATTCTCAGATAATATGTGATATTCTGGCAAACAGAAGATATGGAAGTCAATAATTAGAATGATATACAGATGAATATCTGAGTTTCAGACTTCATGTCCATCAGAAAAGTCATAGTAATGGAAACACTGTTATACTGTGAAAGATTATAGGTGCAAGACTGACATCATGTCCCTAATGCTGAGCCGTTGCCCCCTAGAACTGTTGACATTGTGCAGAAGTCTTGCATTCTCAGCTCAAGAGGTATGCTCAGCCCCTACGTGTGTATAGCATGTATTTTACTAGCCACTAGAACATGCCATGTCCCAAATGGCATAGGAAAGCAGCAGTACACTATGCATACGTATTACCTTAGAGGAATGACAGATGTAGATAGTGCTGCAGGGCTACACATTAGTGACGTAATTACTAGTGTGTTATAACAATACACGTACCACCACTTAAATATACATGACATACACAGAGAACAAACAGCAGTTTTCCTGCAACGGCCAAAGAGTGGCAGAGTGATATACAGCAATAGTGGCTTTTACAGACTACAGTAAAGTAACAACTATTGTGGAATGTAATGTTCACATATAGGAGATGCAGAGTACATATGCCAGAAACAGGAGTATAAACCCACCTCACATTCCACAGCAGGTTGTAGTGTACTACCATGTGTGTAATGACGTGGAGTCTGGCAAAGCCAGCCTATGGCTGTTGCAGATTATGCACACACATATGCAGAGGCATGTAGGCAAAAAAGAGTACTATACAGGAAACATCCCTAAGTAATGTGTGTATCTGATAGTGAGATTAGGCACCACACCATGACTGATCAGCATGAATAGCAGGGAGTTAAAAGAGACCTGTGCAGTAAATGCAGAACCAGTGTTGTAAGCAGGCTGGAGAGACTCCTATAGGAGTGCATTTAGTGTTCAGTTCCCTGACTGTGAATTGGACATAGAGAATCTCTAAAAGGAAAGTTAGTAAGAGCAGGGTGGTGTGTATATTGCTACAAAGGGCCATTGGGGCAGACAGCACTT
This sequence comes from Protopterus annectens, assembly GCF_019279795.1. Classification (NCBI taxonomy): domain Eukaryota; kingdom Metazoa; phylum Chordata; order Ceratodontiformes; family Protopteridae; genus Protopterus; species Protopterus annectens. The sequence goes on along the minus strand of NC_056739.1, from coordinate 59,041,269 downwards.
ATTAAGAAGGGTATAACACAAGGTGGGGTACAGTAGCGTACCCATAGTCTGATGGTGACCTATACCTAAGTAGTGTTTAAGTACTGTTACCTGCTACACTGGATGTGATGGATACTGAGATCCCATCTACAAGTAGTGTTGCCATGATGGAATCTATATACAAGTATAGCCCAGCTCAGCCTGGCAACAGGTATTGGACAGTGCCCAGCCAATGCAGCAAACCAATGCTGGCGGTGGAGGGATACCTATACCATTTAGAGCATGAAGAGCTCCCCAAATGGTACTGAGCATGTATTAAGCTGAGAATAAAAGCCTGCAGAGGCTATGCTATCACTGTTTGCCAGGATGAGGAGAAAGAACTGCATAAATCACTTCCACACCAGCATGGGCCAGATGCAGCTAATGCCCAAGTAGCTGTGCTGCAAGCAGAACTAAAGCAGAGGGCCGTAAACAGCAATGATTTGCCTAGTCTGGTAATTCAGAGTGTCCATGGCACAGCATATGACAATGTACTACAAGAGATGCCTTGCCGTGCCACCCTGCGTCATAACATCACCAGGGTATGACAGAGGGCACAGGCATCTATGTCCACACCTCCGGCAACACTTGAAAGTATTGATGTCAGCCAGTACCCACTCCGTACTGACAGCTTTATCCTACGCAGAAAGTCAGATATGGATGGGAAAGATTCCATGGTTCTGCTAACTACAGCACAAAATCTGGCATATTTGTGCAGGTTAGACATTATACTTGGGGATGGCACCTTCCCAACACATGCTAATATTTGTCATCAACTGTATACTTTACATGGCTCTATCAGCACTATCTCCTCAGCAAGGATTGTCCCCTGGTGTATTGTCTAATGACATGGAAATCAGAATCTGCATACAACAATATGTGGTAAATACTTAAGGGTATGGCTGCAGATCAGGGATGCACCTTAAATCCAAAGTACAGTATGACTGATTTTAAGAAGGCAGCAATCCATGCCAACCGAAAGGCATTCCCTAAGAGTATTCTGAAGGGTTGTCTATTCCATTTTGCACAGATCTTTGGTGCCAAATCCAGCATCACCACCTTGTGGGCCTGTATGGTACAGACACCGCATTCTCAATAACCATCCGCAAGCTGATTGCACTGGCATTCCTACCAGTGGATGATGTTGTCCCCGCATTTCTGTGCTAAGCCTATAGGTATATTTCTGGGCTATCATTATGTGTGGCTGACCAAGGAAATATGCATCCCACTGTTCAACACAACCACGGCTGTCATTTTCCTACCCTTTGAAGTTTCGGAATGTGTGTGATGTCTCTGACATGGATTTCCCATGGACCAATAACCAGGTGGAGGCATGGCATCGCTAACTGAAACTATTACTTGGATGCCCTACAGTACAGCTTTCTGACCTTTTGTCTGTTCTACAACAGAAACAGAACCTGACAGATAACCAAAGGGAGTCACTTTTGGGAGGGATGTCTGTGACACCATGTAGGAAGGCTATTGTTATAAGGGAGTGTCGCCTAAAATACATCTTGCAACATAAGTGTGACTACAGTAATGTGCAGGATTTCTTACATGCTGTAGCACATTTCTACAATTTTTGAATATATTTCAGTCTAGTACACACCAAGCATTACACACATCACTTTATATGTTGTGTTAATAAAGGCTTTTCCCACAGTACACAGATTTCACAGTACCACTTTCATTCCCACTTGGCATCCAGTGACAACCACTTGTACTACTGACAGTGACAAATGTTGGCTTCTGGGGGGTTGCAGGGTGTAACACTATGGGAGTTTGTGTCTGCCACCTATGGATAGGGTGCAGAGTGATCTTCTATTCCTATAGGGAATTGGCCACAGGTATTTGTCACTGCAGCTATACTGCCATCCTGCCATGTGTCCACATCCAGCTGTCTCACAGGGGGGTATCATGCTGCCTAGGCACCTGAATCCCATTAATATGGTCGCCAGCCCGGTCTTTTAACCTTCTAGTAGTTTTTCCTATACAGAAGGCTTGACATATTGTGCATGTAGCTAGGTACACCACCATTTTAGTATTACTACTGCACTTTCCAAAACTACAAGTGTTATCGTCGTAACCACTGACAGTCACACATGGACTATAATATATAAACTTACAGAATTTGCACATACTGCACCTAACTGTCATGGACTTCACCATAATATTTTAACATCTGGGTTGCCCTGTAACAAGCTTTTAAGATTTTTACCCTTGCTGTGCACAATCTGTGGTGAACTACTCAATTTCTCCTTTGTCTCAGGAGAAGAAGCTATATTCCAGGCTATTCTCAAGGCACTGTTGATGTGTTTGGCATCACAGTTAAAGGGTACTATCATAGCACAAGTCTTATTGTCACTACCCCAAGAAGGTACATCGAGTTCATTCAGCATACCATCAATTGTTAAAAGGGGGGGGGGGGCAAGCCTACCAGATCTTTCCCTTCTTATTTCATAACCAATCTTTTTATCAATGTAGATGGTTAGGTGCGGTATGTGCAAATTCTGTAAGCTAATATACGACAGTCCATATGTGACTGCCAGTGGTCACAACCATATGATTTGTTGCTTTGAAAAGTGCAACTGTAATACTAAAATGGTGGTGTACCTCGCTACATGCACAATATGTCAAGCCTTCTTTGCAGGTAAAACTATAAGGTTAAAAGATCAGGTTGACGAAAATATTAATGACATTAAAAATAAAAGATCTATTAATGCCCTATTCAGATATTCTGTTGAATGCAATGATTTTAAGAGATTTTCATTTTTTGCAATTGATAGGATCCTGATTTCATAGAGAGGGGGTGGTCCTGAAAGTCTTTTAGAACATAAAGAAACAATGTGGCAGTTGAGATTGGACATCACGAACAGACCAGGTCTAAATGATGTTTGTTCACTTACTGGGATTTTAAAATTGAGAGCTGGAAGAATTTCAATGCTTACACTATAGATTTTCTTCTTTTTAATATAAAATATTTGTTATATAAGTTTTTACATTTTGGTATTTGTGGCAAATGAACATTTGAACAATGAATTGCTTTTTTTAAATTAGTAGGAGGTAATTTTTTGAATTGGTTAATTATGAGCTTTTATTGGCCATTGTGCATTAGTTTTACTTGGTTTGTGGATATTTAAACTCTGAGTTTCTTTATGTGGGTTACTCTGATGAAGTCTTAAAGTGTTAAGAGCGAAAGTGCTTAGTGTTTTCCTATAAATCGCTTATGCATTCGATGAGCCGTACTGTAGTTCTTTTCTTGTTCGGTGCTATTATGTTGTAGAAAACCTCTTGGTTATAAATATTTATTTATGGTGTTTTCATTAACTGCTGGTGTTATTCACTTGGATTCTTAGATGTAACTAAGTACCGAAGAGCACAGCAGTTAAATGCAGGTGGTTTTCTCTTTTTTGTCATTTTGAGTTAATGCTGGACTCTCCGTTTTGTTAAAAAATGGAGGGCAATGCAACATACTGCCTCCATGATGGTTGTTAACAGTAACTCATCTATTTACCTGTGAATTTTGAGATTTTTATATAGTAGTTTTCTCACCAAGAAAATTCAGGGTCTTCAACACATGACCTACATGGACAGACTGATGGTCCCGCCACTGTACTCTGTATCTTATAGGCTGCTGAGAGGCGACCTTTGCCTGGCCTACTGAGCAGTCTCATACCCTGCCATAATGGATATGCTGCACACCCACAAGTCAAATGGGACAAGATTCACTCACTCTAGGGAACTTAGCCTAGCCTACAACATTAATAGGACATGCTGGAGAGACAGATATGTCTCCCAGAGATTGCTGCTTCTCTGAAACAAACTCCCTCTTCACGTAAAACAGATCACCTCAATGACCCTATTTAAGTGTAACTTAGACAACTGGATGGGAGACCATACATTTACCCTGGGTGTGTCACCTATGTCCCTCTTCGAAAAGGTCAGTCAGTGCTGATCATATACTCACACTGCAAATATAGACCATACAATTTTGTCAATAAGGGAACAAGGGAATAACATGGCTAGGCTTATAACGGCCAAAGGGCCAATAGACTGGTAACCTCCTATGAACCTATCAACAGTATGTTGTTTCCATTGCAGGTAAATATGCTGCTCTTTTTGTTTTTGTTTTAGGAGCTTTACATCTTTGAAGTGTCTAACAATATATTTTAGCCACATATTTTGGTATGAAAAAGAAGTAACAATGAGCAGCGGAAGGAAACAGGCATTACCAAAGTCCACAGTCCACACTCCACAAAATGTGCACTGCAGTCACCAACGGTAAAAACCAATGGAAGTCACTAAAAAGGCACCAAACAGAAGGCAAGAATATAAGTAGCAGAACTCCTTTATTGTAGTCGACAAGGTAAGCGCTTTCACTGTTATAGCTTCATCAGACCAGATAACAACTACAAACACACAGCCTATTTAAATATATTCATAATGAGTGTAGCCAATAGAAATCTGACATTTAGATGTTCAATTAACTGTCAAAAACGAACAAGGCTTCACACTAATGAAAAATCTATATAAAGAAATAAAACTAAAATACATATCATTATACAAAAACTGTGTTAAAAAAGGAGCATAAAAGTTATATATCTAACATCCATTCATATGAAACAGCATAAAAAAAAAAATATATATATATATATATATATATATATATATATATATATAAAACCACATGTAAATTTGAATATAAAAAGCTTTCATAACCAAATACCCTCACATACACCACATAACACATCATTACTTAAACAATCTCCTTTTCTTTAAAATAGGCTTAATAGAAGCCCTCTCGTTCAAACCTTTGCCCCGATCTGCACAGAGCATAATTATCCATCGGGCTTCCCTGTATTCTGTATGTGTATATATGTCACCCCCTCTACTACTCAACTGAATTGTCTCAATAACTCTAAAACAAAAAGTGTGAGAAATGTCAAACTCTAACACATGTTTTGACAAAGCATTATGCAAGGAACCTTTCCTAATATGATACAGATGTTCCCTCATTCTGTCACGTAAGGTTCTATTAGTTTTACCAATGTAAAACGCGTGACATAGGGAACATTCTGCTAAATAAACCAGATTGGCGGTTTTACAGACTGCATGAGCATGAAACTTAAATTCCTTATGTAAATCAGGATGCATAAAAATGGGAGAGTTGTAAATATACTGACAAAAACTACAGCTATCACAAGGTAGTGTAGACCCAAGGGATGCTGACATAGAACTCACATTTCTATCATAACATAACAATCTCTTCAAGTTCTTGCAATTGCTAAACCTAAAAATAGGTTTCTCACCTACAATCCTGCATATGTCATGGTCCACTTGCAAAATAGACCAATGATTACTAAACAACTTAGTGACATCACTGTGATCACATGTATAAAACAAGGGAACCTTCACCTCACAAATATCAGAATGCTGTCTACTATCAATGTTCAGGTCAATAGCCGGTCCAAAATAAGGAGCGGCTATATCCGATCTCAACTGATCCAAATCTGCCCATTGTGAATCTATTTCAGAAGAAGCATACCCACGTGCCAAGAGTTTGCATCTCAGACCTTCAATCTCTTGTAAAAACCCTGTAACAGTAGGATTTAACCTAGAAGCTCTGATCCCTTGACCTCTAATTAAATTCTTAAAGCTATAACCTGGGTGCATACTAGATCTAAATAGGAATGCGTTCCTATGAAAGGTTTTACGATACATCCCAGTATTAATAATGCCCCCTGGTAGTTTTTCAATATACAAATCTAGAAACTCAACACGTGTATATGACCAAGTGAAGGTGAACTTTAAACAGTTGGTCAAATTATTCACCATTTCATGAAATGTATATAAGCAATCCACTGGACCCTTCCACAACAAAAATAAATCATCAATGAATCGTCGATAAAACAAGACGTGTTTTGAAAGCAAAAGTGGGAAACAAAACATTACTCTCCCAGTGTGTTAGAAACATATTGGCGTACCTATTGGCACAAGAAGTGCCCATAGCTATACCATGTCTCTGAAGATATAGATCACTACCATAAATGAAAACATTATTTTCAAGCACGAGTTCCAAGAACAGACAAAGCAAATCTATTTGAGTTAAAGTGTATTTACTATGTAAAACAAGATACTCGTGTATACATTCAACACCAAGGTCATTCGGGATCATAGTAAACAAAGACTGAATGTCAAAAGTGACTAAAATGACATCCTCAATGTCACTAACTGAAGAGAGACACTGGTAAAGATCCAGTAAAAACTGTTTAGAGACCCTAAGGACTACGGGGTTCAAATTCACTATAGGTCTCAAAAACTTCTCAACATACAATGAAAAAGGTTCCGTAATCCAACCACCCCCAGCCACTATCGGACTCATTGGTGGGTCAGAGGGGTTTTTATGAACTTTCAGAAGACCTTGTATGAGAGGAACCAAGGGATTAGACACCTCCAAGAAAGAAAACACACCTTCTGTAATAAGGTGATGCAGAAATGTATCAGATATGCAATTACACACCCTGGACACGATTCTCTGAATATCATCAGCACTAATTTTCTCATAGAAGCTCCCATCACTCAACATACTGCGCATTGAACACTCATAATGTGACCTATCCATAATCACAGTTAAACCACCTTTATCTGCAGGGTGGATAACTATTTGTTCATTAGACTGTAAAGCTCTTAAAGCTTGTTTCTCTTTAAATGTTAAGTTATTCCTATAATGCATATATCTAGTACTACATGTGTCATAATAATTAAAAATGTCATCTTCAGTCAACTTCAAATAGGCCTCAACTAATGGATGGTTTGTTGGTACAAAACAGCTAGATTTCTTAAAATTGAAAGGGGGATCAACACCTCTAAAAGAGGGTGAACACATAACAGAATCCCCATAAAACAAACATAATATGACATTGCGGCAAAACACTCTTAAATCCATAATGGTATCTGGAAGTTTGCTCCTACTAGTAGGAATAAAGCTAAGGCCTTTATTCAATACACTTTTCTTAAAAGAAGTCAATTCACAAGTAGAGATATTATAAATTAATGAATTGGGGTCCTCCCCCACATTTTCTTCAAAGTTTGATGCTGATTCGACTCGTCGGAGAGTTTGCGCTTTTGGCAACCTCTGCTCGCTGACCTGGTACGACCTCCCCCTCTCTCTAAACAAACCGGTAGAGGAAAAGGAAGGTCTCCCAGGTTCCCATTCCTAAGAGTATTAAGGGAATCAGCATCCGTTAAAACTGTACCTCTCCACTTTGGTCTGACCACTTTCCCAGCATCACCAGTTCTATCAGAATGGTCAATAACAACATTAGGATACAAGTTATAGTTAGAAGCAGGGGCAGCCCGTGCTATTGGACAGCCAGACTGCAGCCCCCTCAACTATAAAATAAAGAATAAAATAAAGAAATAAAAAAAAAATTAAAAAATTGCAGACTTTCGCACATGCGCACTAGTCCGGACTGCTGCTAAGACAGTCTGGAGCATGCGCAGATTGTCTCAGCAGCAGTCCTGACTGGGAAACATGAAGAAGGGAGCTCCCAGAAGTTTATGCAGTTTTGAACTGCATAGACTGTCCTGGAACTCGCTGGGAAAACGTATCGGGGTCGGACTGCAATGTCAGCAGTCTGGAATTCGTCAGGCAGGGTCTGGATTGGAGTTTGCTGCAGTCTCGTCGGGGGAAGATCTCATGCGACGGGCAGGGTCTGGATTGGAGTTTGCTGCAGTCTCATCGGGCGGGGTCTGGTGTGGATTTGCATGGGTTTCGTAGCTTACTTGGGATTTATGGTGGTTTGCTACAGGGATTTGGAAGATCTACTGCAGGTAAGTTGTGGACAGGGATTTGGATATTTGGTGGTATATGTGTGTGTGTGTGTGTGTGTGTGTGTGTGTGTGTAAATGCCCCAGGTGCAATATACTGGTGGTTAGACTCATGGTGGTGTGGTAGGGAATACCTCAGGCTTGAACCCTGTACCTTGTATGCAGGTGTTAAAGAGCTGAATTCCCTACCCACCACCATTTGTAAAAAAAATGCAGATTTTTGCCTCATATTTGATCTGATCTGTTCCTCATAATATCTGTGGTTTGTAAATGTTGCAATGCTTGATATTCCCTGTCTAATTATATGGTGACCATTATTCACAGTGCAAGTCACCTTAGTAGCCTGACCAATACCATGGGAGGCAGGGTTAATAGAAACACCATCTTCAGTTACAATACTATCAACATCATCATGCAAAGTCAAAGTCTCATTTGTACAATCAACAATAGAACCCAAGGGTTCTGACAACAGTTGTTCAGGAGGAATAGTCCCATTTAAATTAGTCACAGTTGTCGAACTACTACTAGTATTAACATGTCCAGTAACTCTCTGTCCTACATGCGGCCACATAAAGACATGGCCTGCCTTAAAATCTTTAATGTCACACAACAATTTTGTTTTCTTCTGGTAAATCAACTTACGTTCAAGCACTGCAACACCATCTAGGAGACTCTCAAAGAGTGGATTCAAAACATCCACACTATAATCTTTAAGGAGTGCTTCCTGTCGCTCACACAAAGACTTCCTTAATTTATCTTCTTTTGGAAGGAAATACTCATCCAAGAGGTGCATATAACTAGCGCTTACCTCTAAGTTCAGTTTTTGCCACCGGATAAGTAGTTTGGGATGTTGTGCCCCTTGTGTCGGCATGTTCAACACGCGTAGACCTCGGGGTACGACTTTCTTCTCAAGACAGAGTTCAAAATGTAATTGGTGAGCTTGCATTCGCTTCAGCTTAAAAAAATCATGTTCAATACTCTCCATGGTTTGTTGGAGAAGCTCCATATCTCCCGTCTCATTCACCGCCTCATCACTGGTGGCCGGAACATCAAGCTGCCAGAAACAGTTCCTTTCTTTTTGTAAATACAGCGAAAACCTCTCGGAAAAAGGGGGAACAACTCCTTTTGAGTGACTATTAATCTTAATAGCAGGATTATAGTCCAGTTCAACAGAAGAAGATTTCTCAGTAGCCATGTTCTCTCGGATAACCAAAACC